>NC_133344.1:16176151-16326151 GCF_030506205.2 Paramisgurnus dabryanus
ACCAATGCCCTCCCAGTCTCCTCTCCAGCTTGATGCCCTTCCAAAGAAGGGAGGCCATGTTGAAATACAGGTGTATGTCATCAACATGGTGAAATGGAGAGAGGAGCAAACATTGCCAGCGTCTGTTCCAGAACACCTCCTGAACACTCACACACGTCTTCAAAAAAAGATAAACATGAATCAAATGGTGAGTAAAGGAATCTTGCAAACACAGAATACAATTCGGCCTTCACAAAGCTTGTTTAATTTTTGCTTATCTTAAATTTAGAGGATTTGTTATTTGTTTTTAAATAGGTGTATCATATGTGTTTTACGCTGACCGTTTGTGTTAACTTGTACCTGTGAAATAGGTTTGACAGGGAACAGAAATAGATAGACATTGAGTCCCAGCGTTCCCAGAGTAACAGGTGGGATGTTGTCTAAGCCCAGCTGGTAAACCTGCGCGGCCAGCAAGACCAGACCAAGATTAGATCCTCCATGTCTGTTGCGCATCTATAACACAGACAAACACACATCATGGGATCAATGTTCGGAAACACAACAAATTGAATGTCTCTCATGCCTCTAAAACATTTACATTAAAAGAAATGTATAGGACAATCTCATTTTGGCTAGACTTTAGAACAGACAAACCCTTAAAAAAATTCTGATATGGCCGGGCCCCTTAAAACAAACTTGTACTAGTTTACATTTCTGTAAAATGTCCTTAATCATATGTATTACTCTTTACACCTATAGAACTTCCAGGGCTCTCAAGTTTTACCAAAAGTTTGGAGTGAGATTACATCTGTCAGGGGAGGGGGTATTTGCGACAGCGACCCCTCGGCCCCACCCAATTCTCAAGTTTTTGATAACAGTTTAATTTTACCTAATGTTTTGTAAACAAAATGTTAATGAGCCCCATTTAATTCCATAGTATTCTTTTTCCTACTATGGAAGTAAATGGGGCTCTTTAAAGGGATAGTTCAGCCAAAAAATGATATTAAACCCATGATTTACTCACCCCCAAGCTGTCCGAGTTGCATATGTCCATTGTTTTTCAGACAAACACATTTTCGGATATTTTAGAAAATGTTTTAGATCTTTCAGTTGATTAAATGTAATGTTACGGGGTCCACCCATAGTCCACGACCTTCAAGTCCAAAAAAAGTGCGTCCATCCTTCACAAAATAAATCCAAACGGCTCCAGGATGATAAACAAAGGTCTTCTGAGGGTAATCCGCACGGTGTTGTTGTAGAAATATCCATATTTAAAACTTTATTAACGTAAATAAATGCCTTCTGGTAGTGCCGCTATCTTTGTCGCGTCTGCATTCAGGATGAGAGCTTACGCAGCCTACGTAGGTTACTCTGCTGCTGCTCTGTGCCCCCGCCCTCCGAATTTGTCATACGTCACTAAGAAAAGTGCGTACACTACGCTAATACTCTCTCCTGAATACAGAGGAGTCTAAGATGGCGGCGCTACCGGAAGGTATTTATTTACGTTAATAAAGTTTTAAATATGGATATTTCTACAACAACACCGCGCGGATTACCCTCAGAAGACCTTTGTTTATCATCCTGGAGCCGTTTGGATTTAATTTGTGAAGGATGGAGGCACTTTTTTGGACTTGAAGGTCCTGGACTATGGGTGGACCCCGTAACATTACATTTAATCAACTGAAAGATCTAAAACATTTTCTAAAATATCCGAAAATGTGTTTGTCTGAAAAACGATGGACATATGCAACTCGGACAGCTTGGGGATGAGTAAATCATGGGTTTAATATAATTTTTGGCCGAACTATCCCTTTAAAGGTTTGTTTACAAACCTCAAAATATCTTCCTTTGTGTTCTTCAGAACTAAGAAATTACAGGTTTGTAACAACATGAGAGAGAGAAAATTATGACAGAATTTTATTTTTGGGTGAACTATCCCTTTAAAGTGCCCTATTTTCAAACACTACATAATATACCAATACTTATTTTTTAGTACTTAAGATAATCTTAAAAACATAGGTGTCCTAATCTGTGTTATTTTGAGAGAGATGATGAATATAAACTGAAATGCATTTACCATACTATCTTGCATTATAAAAATGTATACACTTGAAGTAAACTTGTACTCATCTTTCATACAAAGATAGGTTCAAATGTATTACAAGTGGTACCTAAATACATTTTTAAATTACATTTTAGCATATTTCATATTTATGTACTAAAAAACAAAAAAATAACGTATATATTAAGTACAGAATTAGTATATGAGAATAGAGCACTTTAAGTATATTATGAAATTGTACTTTTTAAACTTGAGCTTACTGTACCCATACAGTATTGCAGAACATTTAAGGGCAATAATAATGAAATGCATCTCTATTACATTAATTTCAGGAAGTCTCGTACTTTTCTTAGTTTCAGGTATCTAAAGCTTCTGGTTGCAAAGCTGTTGGAGTTTTTGACTGAATCAATAATAATTTTGCACGAATTCGGCTTTATTTCCCAAAAGTATAGCTCTCATTGTCTTTGATCAAACGCAATGATTTCGTCCAGGGATCCTTAATTCAAAATGCTTAAAAAATTGGTTATATATCTACCGCATTCATCGGATCTATCTCATCCAACTTCCACTCCGTTAAATCCAGTTTGAAACAACTTCTCGTTTCTTTCTAACTTAATTGCCTTGTAGGATGCATGACGACTTCACGAGGCGAGGCGCTGCAAGAAACGACATCTGAATGACATCAGAGTAACGCGAGAGCGATTTGAAATCAGCCTCCTCCTCCTCCGCAAGATTCCTCGAGGTACTCTTTTGTTTTGCTTGTCTGTACTTGCGGAGTTGCGTAAAGTTGAGCAAACTTAAAACACTCGAAGCAGACCTGCCTTGCGTAAGCCTAAGCCTCGTCCATTAACTGTATATAGCAGGACAATTTATGTACTTCTCAGCGTGAGAAATACAAGGTGTGGCGACGTGTAAACTGATTGAAATGCGTGTGTCTGTACGGTGAATGCGTGATTGAGAGCCCTGAATAGAACATCCATAGAGAAAAAGCTTGGCAATGCTATAAATGAATCTTTGAATAACAAATGTATAAAATATAGAACATATAAATATTTGATAATATAATAAGAGATATAACATCATTGTGCATAGCACTAGATAAGACTGCCATGTAACTGAACTGTAATAACTTTCTGATTCATACCTTTCTATAACAAAATTCTGATTATCACCTACCGTTAGATCCGAATAACGTTAAGAGGTGTCGAAGTTTTAAAGTCTTGAATCTTCCCGTTAAGAGTCGTTACAGATGTTTTCTCGCTCCTAATATTACAAAATATGTGTTCTCTTCCTCTCTTTCTTTCGTTTTAATGGCGGAGTATGTGTTCTCCATCACATACTTCGATTACTTCCATACTATATAGTAGGCGAAAAGCACTACTTCTCGTAGTCTTTGCATACTATATAGTATGGAAGTAGGCGGTTTCGGACGCAGGCACGCAGCAATGGTGTATACATTGAGACATGTCAGGCTTAACTTCTTCTTCTTCTTCGGTTTTATTGGCGGTTGGCAAACCAGGACTAGAGTGTGCAGATTAAATAAAATAAAACTAAAGTAAATTAAAAATAATAATAAAAATATGTTTAGGAATGTAATTACGTAGTCTAAACATTTATAAGATGATTTCCCCAATAAATACTCTATTGTCATGTTTTGTTGTCCGACTTGATTTTCCAACTTCCTTCTAGCCTCCTCACATTTCTTGCAGTGTTTCAGTATGTGTTCTACAGTCTCTTGAGCATTACAATAGTCACAGAATCCAGTAGGATGCTTCCCTATTCTGTGCAATGATTGATTTAATCCAGTAGTCTTGTAATTGCCATCTGTTCTTTTGGATTCCTGCCCTGTCTCATAGTAACACCTACTTGTTTTTGTATTTTGTAAAAGTGTCTCCCTGTGTCTGATATGTCCCAATATTCCTGCCATAGATTTATTGTGTGATCTTTTATAATGGTTTTCATTTCTGCTTTACACAATGCTACTTGTACGTCAACTGTTTCATGCTTTATTGAGCTTTTTGCCAAGCCATCAATAATTTCATTTCCCTCCACCCCTACATGGGCGGGAACTCACAGAAATGAGACCTCTAGCCCCCTGTCATGGAGTGTTAGAAGCACCTGAAATATTTGGTAGATAATGTCCTGCCTGCATGATGCGTTTCCGGGTTGTAAACTTGATAAAGCAGACAGACTGTATGAGGCTATGACCACATTTTTATTCTGATTGCTTTCTTCCAACCATTGTAATGCCCATAATATACCCAACAATTCTACAGTATAAACTGATAAATTATCTGTTGCTCTCTTTACAATTTCTTGCTCTCTTTACAATTTCTACTATCTGGCAAAAAGCATGCTTATTAAACTTTTATGTGTAAAAGAATTGCAACTTGGTCCAATACAAAAATAGAAAAGAATTGAAGGCAATGCAACAACATGCCAGAAAAATTATTTATTGTTTGCTTACAAAAATATACTTTCTTGAGAAGTGCAAGTTACAATGCAAGTGCTTTCAGTAGCAAAAAACAATAACATTCAAGCAAAGAAAAATACAAACGAGTAAGAGATGTTGGCAGACTGACAATTGTTATATTACACACATTAACATCCTGCATGACAAATAAAGGATCATTTATTAAAAAGATCAAACATCGTAGATGTACACTAATCAAGAGTCGAACCCTTATCGACTCCACTGCAGTTATGAATACAGGCAGCTTTATTTCATACGTGCCACACAATCAGTAAGATTCTGTACCAGTGCAGATCCAACAGTGACATCATCCAGACCAGTTCTTGCCACAACCAATCAGCACCTCGCTTATTTTTGGGTTGGTTATCTTGCACCACCATTGTTGTAAACAATTTAGCTTTATTATTTACATTATCTAATAGATGCTCAGCTGTTAAATCTCTGAAGTCGACGCAAGCGGACCGCTTCAGCGATTGGGTCAGAGTATACATTTGATGATCTTGTTTGCCTAGAGAACCCTATAAAAAACACAACAAAACAATACATTGCATGAACTAGTAATATCAGAAACACATCAATCAGCTTCAACTGTATAGCTCAATGGTAAAGCATTGCGTTAGCAGTGCAATAGGTCGTGGGTTCGATTCCAGGAAACACACATAGGCTACTGATAAAAATGTATACCTTGTAATGCACTATAAGTCGCTTTGGATAAAAGCATCTGCCAAATGCATAAATCTAAAATGTAAATATTAACAGCTTTGCAATGAGTGTGGAAACAGCCGTAGTACTTGTTGTATGTCTTTTCAAATAATGAGTATAATCTGGACACCAATTTAAGATTATATCCAAATATAATCCTTTCCAAAATGTCACGTGCTTAGTAAGCATTGTAAAAGAAACTCTGATAATGCAAATCTGTAAACGTCTCTCTTTTGGTTGCCATTTCCTTCTCTGCTCTCAACTTATATCACAGAAGATTTACCTCTGTTGTTAAGACTGGCCCTGATGGCAGCCTCGTACTGTTCCTCTTCTGACAAACCAGCTGTATAAGGGTGCTGAGGGGGTGCAGAGGGCATGTCTGTGTTATATGGGTCCCTGTAGGGGGCGCTATTGTGCCTGGAATTAAATGACTGCTGACCATAATAAGAGTTGGGAGAATATGGCATCCTAAATCCACTGGATCCTGTGGACACCGGTGTGGAAGGTGGATTGTATTATTATGCCAACAGTAAGTAATCATTAAATGTCTCAAAGTGTTGAATTTTACAAGATTTCTTACCTGATGAATTGAATGTCTGCTGCCTTCCATAGCTGCCATCCGATGTCACAAAGCCTGAAATGCCAAAAAACGGCTGTTTATGTAGCTGGAAGCATTTGTTGATAGATTAAGTGTTCTTATGCAAGCTTGTTTAAGGGATAAGTCACCCAAAAAATGAGATTCTGACATCATTTACTTATCCTTAAGTTGTTCTGCTGAATACAAAGGAAAATATTTGAGCAATGTTTGCAACCAAACCGTTTTTGAGCAGCATTATTATTTTTTATCCTACTATGGAAGTTAATGGTGCTTCTGCTTCATGTATCTTCCTTTGTGTTCAGCAGAACAACACAATTTATACAGGTTTGAGGGTGAGTAAATAAATGACACAATTTAAATTTGACAAACGACACATGCAGCACACTGTTGTGTTTACCAGAACATGTTTTCATGAGATTCTTTAGGGGTCCTCTCGTGTAGAGCAATCCAACCAGAATGCCAGCCAGGTGTCCAACAAATGAGGTGCTTTACAAACAAAAATGTATGATAAATAATACAATAATGTTTTTTGACTATTTGTGACATATGGTAAGTGTCTTATGCCTACCCTGGGTTCATGATATGGATTAGGACCAACTCCGCCCAGCAGGCATAGCGACTGGCAATAGGCAGACCCATAATGTAAGAAGTCCTACCCGGATCATAGTGATTATTCACCACCTTCAGGCCAAACAGAACACCTGAAACAAATCATAAACAAAGGTTTATTTCAGAAATGCTTGATGACATTTGAGATTAACCGGTTCATGAAATACAACTGTGCTTTAGATATCGAACATGCAATCTCTTTCTGTAAGCAGACGTCTCTTTGAACCAGACTCAGGTTACATAAGACTTGACTGAGGCATATCCACCTTCGAACAGTGTAGTGGGATTATGCATAAAACATGATTTAAACCGTTATGGTTAATATTTACTACACCTGTCATGTATGAACCAGTGGGAGGATGAAATGAAGAAGTGTCCTGATATATCATATGAAGATATATTATATAATTTCTAGTGATGCACCGATGTATCGGCCGCCGATATTTATCAGCCGATTTTTGATGAATTTGAAACCATCGGCATATCGGCAATAGCAGGAGAAAGGCCGATACCGATTGTTTATTAATTAACTGCATAAAGAAATCCATTATATGGAAAAAATTAGTTAATGTCGTTAATAAAATAAATGCTGAATAGCAAAAACCACCTTTGAAGGTTGTTATGTTGTCTTATTATATTTGTTTTAGCTTAATTTGTGCCTCTCTTATTATGTTGGTCAGTTGAATGTTAATTAGATCCAATCCGTGTTCAGGTAAAAATAATTTGATGCAGAAATAAACTAGCTAATAGACCAACTGTATAGTATTGTATACAAGTGTTTAATATCGGCATCGGTATCGGCCAGAAGTTGTCTGTTTAAATCGGTATCCGTATCAGCCCAAAAAAATCCTATCAGTGCATCCCTAATAATTTCGTGTTGTTGCTCGGGGTTGACGGGTCTTCAATGCGCAACTATCTAAGAGGCATACCAGTATCTTTACAATGAAAAATTCAGTTGAGTGTTTGTACATGGAATAGACCAAGATTTTGTGTTTTTAACCTTTTCAGGCGATGGTTGAAAATGTCACAACTGTCCCTCTAGTAAACAACAATTTTGAATCGACTTGTTTGAGTTTTTATGGCGACACGCGGTCCGACAGTCACTTTAACATCTTTATCATTGTAAGTTATTTGAACAAACCATACTGAACATTTTAAACTATTACATGTGTTCAGTATTTTTTGTTTTTGTTTTATGAAAATATTGTTATGCAGTAGATAAGCTTATTTTATAATTATTTACTTATTTAATAATTATTTGTTTTTAATTTAAAACATAACAAAAGTAGTGCAAACACATTGTAAGGTGGTGCCAAACCCTGACAAAAGGTATTTCAAAAGCCAGCAGCAAATGGCTGAATCCACAGGGAACTGCTTCCTAATTCCTGTTGAATTATCATCTGAAACCTCTCTCAAAGAGTTCACATCTACCCCCCAAGAACACTACCCCATGTTGTGAGACTGAAACCTCTCTCAAAGAGAAGAGTCACACACCCTACCACACGTTCTCATCCCCCTCTCCTCATGTTCTCAAAGCAAACTGTATATGGAATGCTACATTCTGCAAACACATGTATCTGAAACTGGTCTTGTTTGGTGTTATATGAAGTGTTTTTAATGCAAGTGGTACATCTGGGTTTATTAATATGACAACAGGATTCAATGTTAATCTGTGACAATAAATAAGTAAATTTAACCTAATGTTGGGAGACAACTCCCACCTTAGACATGTTGATCAATCACCAACTGTATGTATATTAGGCAACACCCCTGGGCTTACAAGAACCAATCAGCATATCATATCACAATGCTTTGTTCTCTGGCTATTTAAGGAGATGTGTAGAAGATTTAGGCGGGACTTTCAATATCGAGAAATGCACCCCCATGATGCTGTCCTGGCACAGCATCATGTATTGTTATTTTACTTTGAGGAATCTGTAACCAGATCTTCATCTCATTACCAGGTATGCAATGGGTTTTCGTTTGATTTTCGTATTCGAATTGGAATGTAAAATGGCTTCTGAATTATGTTTTCTTACCTGGTAAATAAATTGTTACATTTGAATTCATTCTATCTTCTCTGTTTCATTAACTATTCTAAGTTACTACAGGTATTTCGAGATCCTTTATCACCATAAATCTACGACCGGGGTATAAATTCATGCTAATTGTCTATACCGATGAACTTAGAGGTTCAGCCATTACCTTACTATATGTGGACTATCAGATGATAAGTCAGGACCTCTGATCAGTATCTCTACTATAATTATAGTTTTGAGTTCTGTATTAAGTTGGATATAGTTGGCTGGGTTGCATAATATTTTCTAATGATAATTAAGGGCACGCCAGCATGGGGCAGTTGCTTCAACCATTTCCTCTGGTTACACGGATAGACTAATTATTTAACCCTAACTAAGTTGTGGGTAATTGTAATGATTATTCGAGGACTATATAAGTCAGGACCTCTGGTGCGGTTAAGTTTAATTATTTAACCCTAACTAAGTTGAGGGTAATTGTAATGATTATTCGAGGGATATATAAGTCAGGACCTCTGGTGTGGTTGAGTTTATGTTTCAGAACCCGCACAACGGCCGGTGTGGGCTGATATGATATTGGTAATCGAATGAATGAGTCCAATGTTAACATGAGTAAATAGAATGGTCAAATGTTTATCCAAATTCCAAAATTACATCAATTTGATTCATATTACAATACGTTTTATATCTTTGGAGTCAGATTATAAAGTTGCGTAATGTTAAAACCGGAAGCACCGGAAAAGACCGAATGCGCTATAAACCGGCCATACCGTTTGGATTCCGTCGTTGGGCCAAGCAGATGGATGGGGTCATATTTGGACTCCTTACAAAGTGGTGATTCCCGGGACGTGATATTCAACCAGTGGAAATCTTATCAAAATGTACAAAGTACGACTGATTCGATCCCTGGAGAATAAGAGTCTTTTCATGGAGCTAAAGGTTTGAACTTCTTCTATTTCTTCAGCTGATGTGGTAAGTCAATCTTTTCTTTGCCTTTTAAAAATGTTTAAGGGAATGTTTTAAACATCCCACATTTATGAAATAGGTTGTAAATATACCTAATGTTAGACTGGAAATCAAATCCGGTGGGGCTTAAAAATGAAATGAAACCACATTATTAGGAAAATGCTGTGCAATGCTAAATGAAGAATGAATTGCTTTGCTCTGTTAAGATCTTTTGTTTGTGTGCCTACGGAAAGCAAAAGATCGTCTTACATTGGAGTTAAATCATCCAAAATTTATTCTGATTCTCAAACAAGGAAAACATCTAGAATCTAAATTTAAATCACCAAATCCTATACACAATTGTTTCTGTTGTGACAGCAAATGCACAACATGGAAAAACAGCTAAAAAAACATTAACAATTGAAAAATTATGTTGGATGATTTAAACTACAATGCAATGAATGTGTTTGCATGTGAAGGGAGGACTTGGACAATTTATATGTGAAAAACAAACAGATAGTAAGATTTTTAAATGCTGCAAACATCAGTGTACAATCTATATTTGATGAGTAAAGGTAATATTGTAATGAAGCTGGAGAATGAAGGAAATGTATGAATGATTGAAGGCAGCGTTGTTGGATTTAAAAATCCCCAACGCATAGAGAAATGTAACTGAATGCTGGACATTAAGCAAGTAGGGAGCAAGTAGGGAAATGATTTTAAATGAGTTGTTGTGAGTGAGCCTTCTAAAAGATCACTCTGAATTGAATGAGGATAGAATGGAATCAGTAAGTCATATTACAATTACAAACTTCTAATCCTGGGAAATCCAGGAAAATACAATGTTGTTCTAGGCCAACACAAATGGTCTTATCTCTCACTGTGAGACACCCAACTGAGATGAAAGGGCTTACCCCCCACTCAGATAACGGGCTATCCATTGTTCCCAAGAGAGAACATTGTTTTTAAGAGAGACATTTGTCTGTAACCATATTTTTCCTTCTGTAAATCAATCTAAGTGTTCTTTAAGAACTGGATAAACACCAGGACTGTTAAAAGTTCTTGGCTTAGTCTTTCCCTATGAGTCGGTGAAAATTGTTTAAAGACAGTTTTGTACAGCTTTATAGAGATGTGAAAGGCCACACAATTTTTAGTCTCGAAACTGTTGTAGAAATACATTAGCATGAATCAATGAAAAACTGTTCCTCACACCAGTCTGTCCAGGGCTGACACCTTTTCACATTCAAATACATTGATACAGTAACATCTTGCAAATTACAAACACCAGCCTGGTGTTCCTTAAAAGAGATCAGTAATGAAAGTATTTTTAATTTATACTATTTTAATGTAATATAATCTATATTGTGATCAAGTTGCAATATACATTATATTATAATGGCCAAACAGGCCTCAGATGGTAAAATGTGGTGCATTAAATGTACTATGGAATAACTTGCACAGGCCAAACCCACAGAATTGGTCCACTATGCAGTGTCAAAAGGGCGGAATGTGCTGTCACATGTTGCCATGTTTTAACACTTAAATATTACATGACACTTGTGATAGTAAACCAAACCCATTTAACTGGAAAACACTAACCCATTTTTAATCCAATACAGATTGGGCACATGCTTGTGTGGCTTAACAGCCAGTTAGCATGTGTTTAACATTCTCATTGCAGTGATCCGTTTACATTTTCTGATTTGTAATTGATCGTAAGGCATTGATATTTCTATAGAACACGTTCTAGTTGTTTGTTTCGTATGTGTTTCTATGTTGAAGGATTTGTCTCCTATGTGGTAAACTCTGCTATTCCCTGTATAGCTGCAGTCAGACCCTATAGAGGAGCACAAAAATGCCATGTGGCTACAATGTGTTAATTGCATTAATGAAAATGTTTTACCTCACAACAGGATCCAGTAGCACTTTTACCATGTTTCCTAACTAAAAACACTGGTGTTGGAAGACTTATTGAGCCAGATTACAACATCATACCGATAATATCGAACTGGCTCCCTGTTTTAACAACAGGACTAAATTTGCATCACAATTTATCCTTCTCACCTTTGTTACAGCATGGTATTTACACATAGCCTCAGTTAAATTAAATCACATAGCGAACACTCACTTACCAAGAATTAGTCATTATTTCAAACTGTCTGAATTTAAGCATCTGTTTTGGGTTTTCTTTTCAGAAGTTTGATCAGTTTAATGTCTACTGAAATCTTGATAAAGAGCAATTTTCTAAGTTTAATACTATTATCTTTGACATTTAATTTGCTCTGTATGTAAGACATTTAAAACTATCATGTTTATCACCACGCACCACACAACATATTCCAAACTGAACACTTCACTTAAAACCAACATTCTCCTGTTACACCAACAGAGCCATCTAATCTAACACATATGCTAAAGTGATATCATTCACACCCATATTAGCAAAACTACAACACTCATAAGAAACTTACATGGCAAAGTCACACTTTGATGATTATGTTTTAAATTGCAATAACAAACTTACTAATCTCAAATCAATAATCTTGCTGTTGTTGTCATAAGTGGAGGAACAGTGGCGCCCTGATCCTCAACTTATCACTAAATAACAGCACAGACAATTGTCAAGAATCAATCAAACCATTTACTCAACTCCTAATATCAAATGTGACTTAGCCAACAGATCAGAGATCACACACACACCTATACAAATATTCACATATCTCTACACTCACACACCTACTTATACACGCTAACACATTGAAATCTGAGATTCTAAATCTTCAAGTGTATGGACTACACATACTTATTAACATATACACACATACACATACAGATACACATACACATAGGCACATACCTGCACACATAGAAATCTAACATGAGATTCTGAATCTTCAATTGTTCTCATGGACTCAACATGTTCTGAACATATTCTTAGTTAATCTTAGGCCTAGAAGGTGCTTATATTAGAAAATTCAGAGTTCCCGCGAAACATTGATTGAAGATGTGTGTATGGAATGATTACAACATTATGTGCCTATTATTATTATTATTATTACTATTATAATTATATGGTCTACAATGCCATACATAAATCTATTATAGCAATATTTCACTATTATCAATACACCCTATAGTATGCATAACCAAATTTTACTTTAACATATTCCATTTTTTATTTTCACATGACCTAATATATGCATACCTGAATATTATTTTAACACTTTCTGGGTTTTATTTTTTTTATTTTTACATTACCCAATATATCCATTCATGAAGGTTATTTTTACATTTTCTGGGTTCTATTTTTCATATAATCTATAATATGCATACTTGAAGGTTATTTTAATATTTTCTGGGTTTTATTTTTACAATCTATAATATGCATACATGAAGATCATTTTAACATTTTTCTGGGTTTTATTTTCATACAACCTATAATATGCATACCTGAACAATTTTTTTTTTATTTTTTATATAACTTATAATATGCA
This sequence comes from Paramisgurnus dabryanus, assembly GCF_030506205.2. Taxonomy (NCBI): domain Eukaryota; kingdom Metazoa; phylum Chordata; class Actinopteri; order Cypriniformes; family Cobitidae; genus Paramisgurnus; species Paramisgurnus dabryanus. The sequence goes on from NC_133344.1 coordinate 16,189,050, forward strand.
TACCTGAAAGTTATTTTAACATTTTCTGAGTTTTATTTTTTATAATAAGCATACCTCAATGTTATGTTTTTATTGTTTTAACCTGATCTTTTGCATCCTCTCCTTCAATATCCAGAGATCAGGTACCTTTGAATTCCAAATACAACGGTGGGAAAGAATGATGGTAATTTTATAGATCAGATATATTTGACCCTATCGTACCACTTGCTTCTTTTCACATCAAGTTATCATGTGTAATGTTTTTTATTTTATTTTATTTTATTTATGGTTTGCCCTAACTATCATGTTATAGTGTTACCAAACCTATTGATATTGATCAGTGCTCAATCAATGAATGGTCATTTAAGATGTGCAGGTGTTTTACACAGTGATGTATTGTTAATGAAATGAACTTTATTCACCTAATGATGTCTGAATCCGAGGACGTCACCTTACAGAGGTGACAACTTTCTTCAAAGGATCAGAACGTCTAAGAGCAGGTGGTTTCGTAAATGAATGACCAAACAAAGCACACAGGCCTGATTGAGCTTGACTGGAACACTATAAACACTACAGAGACTGGACACCACCAAGAGCTAACAACTTATTGTATATTGATCTCATTGGGAATGTTTTGTTTATCCCACTTCATCAAAAGGGCGGATTTCTGTAAGGTGGTGCCAAACCCTGACAAAAGGTATTTCAAAAGCCAGCAGCAAATGGCTGAATCCACAGGGAACTGCTTCCTAATTCCTGTTGAATTATCATCTGAAACCTCTCTCAAAGAGTTCACATCTACCCCCCAAGAACACTACCCCAAGTTGTGAGACTGAAACCTCTCTCAAAGAGAAGAGTCACACACCCTACCACACGTTCTCATCCCCCTCTCCTCATGTTCTCAAAGCAAACTGTATATGGAATGCTACATTCTGCAAACACATGTATCTGAAACTGGTCTTGTTTGGTGTTATATGAAGTGTTTTTAATGCAAGTGGTACATCTGGGTTTATTAATATGACAACAGGATTCAATGTTAATCTGTGACAATAAATAAGTAAATTTAACCTAATGTTGGGAGACAACTCCCACCTTAGACATGTTGATCAATCACCAACTGTATGTATATTAGGCAACACCCCTGGGCTTACAAGAACCAATCAGCATATCATATCACAATGCTTTGTTCTCTGGCTATTTAAGGAGATGTGTAGAAGATTTAGGCGGGACTTTCAATATCGAGAAATGCACCCCCATGATGCTGTCCTGGCACAGCATCATGTATTGTTATTTTACTTTGAGGAATCTGTAACCAGATCTTCATCTCATTACCAGGTATGCAATGGGTTTTCGTTTGATTTTCGTATTCGAATTGGAATGTAAAATGGCTTCTGAATTATGTTTTCTTACCTGGTAAATAAATTGTTACATTTGAATTCATTCTATCTTCTCTGTTTCATTAACTATTCTAAGTTACTACAGGTATTTCGAGATCCTTTATCACCATAAATCTACGACCGGGGTATAAATTCATGCTAATTGTCTATACCGATGAACTTAGAGGTTCAGCCATTACCTTACTATATGTGGACTATCAGATGATAAGTCAGGACCTCTGATCAGTATCTCTACTATAATTATAGTTTTGAGTTCTGTATTAAGTTGGATATAGTTGGCTGGGTTGCATAATATTTTCTAATGATAATTAAGGGCACGCCAGCATGGGGCAGTTGCTTCAACCATTTCCTCTGGTTACACGGATAGACTAATTATTTAACCCTAACTAAGTTGTGGGTAATTGTAATGATTATTCGAGGACTATATAAGTCAGGACCTCTGGTGCGGTTAAGTTTAATTATTTAACCCTAACTAAGTTGAGGGTAATTGTAATGATTATTCGAGGGATATATAAGTCAGGACCTCTGGTGTGGTTGAGTTTATGTTTCAGAACCCGCACAACGGCCGGTGTGGGCTGATATGATATTGGTAATCGAATGAATGAGTCCAATGTTAACATGAGTAAATAGAATGGTCAAATGTTTATCCAAATTCCAAAATTACATCAATTTGATTCATATTACAATACGTTTTATATCTTTGGAGTCAGATTATAAAGTTGCGTAATGTTAAAACCGGAAGCACCGGAAAAGACCGAATGCGCTATAAACCGGCCATACCGTTTGGATTCCGTCGTTGGGCCAAGCAGATGGATGGGGTCATATTTGGACTCCTTACAACATTAAGAATTATTATAAACATTAACTAATAAGCAGTTTATGTTTTATATATTCTGTACTGTACTCACATTTTTATAACAATTTATAGTAGCAGAATAAATAAACCAGCTAAATCAGCATATTTTTATCAGCATAACATTAGTTGTTTAAAAAATTATTGTATTTATTGTTTACTTGGTTTCTATGAAAGGTTTTACTGGATGGTTGTGTGGATACAGATCATGGGTTCATGTGCGCCACATACACATTCTTGTGCGTGAATTATGGTTAAACCAAATGTTTTGTAGAGATTTATTGCGTTTGTACCAGCTATTATGGCAACCCCTAACTGCACAAATGATGCCGGTCTTCCTGGATTTCATAATAAAAATTAAAAAGCCAGTCATAACGGCACACTCGTGTCCCTCGCAACACCACTACCATTAGCTTAAGTGGCTCACCAGAAGTCTTACACAAAAGAGCTCAAAGATGGCGGCTCCCACATTTACGTCAATAATAAGGTGCAGGGGTAATTGGATGTAATAGTATGTGACATTATACGTGAGCCTGCCTGGGAAAACCCAGCTAAAGTCATTTTTAGTGTGTAATGTTTTCTACATAAACTCATCTTACATGTACAGAACATTCTGTGAAAAATAACATTGATATCTTTAATATTAACTGAGTAAAGTCATATCAAAGATTGAAATTACAGGAAAATCAATAAGTAAAATCAAACTCCTAATCTCAAAACAAGAGTCTTTACCCTGGACATCACAGGCAGGGTCACATATTTTACACTTATGCAAACCCACAAAACGAAGGCATAGGCTCACCAGAGAACCCCACTGCACACTGTAAACTGTACGTGGCATCTTCTGTTATCTGGGTCAGTGCCACCTCCAGGAGCAGGTAGACCAATCCTGTTAGCAGAGAAAAGACGGACAGCAGGTATGCGAACCAAGGCCCTCCCAGTTTCCTTTCCAGGTTGATTCCCTTCCAAAGAAGGGAGGCCATGTTGAAATACAGGTGCATGTCATCAACATGGTGAAATGGAGAGAGGAGCAAACGATGCCAGTCTCTGTACCAGTACGCCTCACGAACACTCAAACACGTCTTCAAAAAAAGATAAACATGAATCAAATGGTGAGTAAAGGAATCTTGTAAATACAGAATACAATTCGGTCTTCCCAAAGCTCGTTTAATTTTTGCTTATCTTAAATTTAGAGGATCTGTTATTTGTAGGTGTACCATACGTGTTTCACGCGGACAGTTTGTGTTAACTTGTACCTGTAAGATGGGTTTGAGAGGAAACAGAAATAAATAGACATTGAGTCCCAGCGTTGCCAGAGTAACAGGTGGGATGTTGTCTAAGCCCAGCTGGAAAACCTGTGAGGCCAGCAAGACCAGACCAAGATTAGATCCTCTATGTCTGTTGCGCATCTGTAACACAGACAAACACACATCATGGGATCAATGTTCGAAAACACAACAAATTGTATGTCTATCATGCCTCTAAAACATTTACACTAAAGGTTTTATAGGACAATCTCATTTTGGCTACACTTTGCAACAGACAAACCCTTAACTAAATTCTGATATGTCTGGGCCCCTTAAACAAACTTGTCCTAGTTTACATTTCTATAAAATGTCCTTAATCGTATGTAGATTAACACCTATAGATCAGCCATAGAGAAAAAGCTTGGCAATGCTATGAATGAATCTTTGAATAACAGATGTCTTAAATATAGAACATACAAATATTTGATCATATTTTAAGCGTTATAACATCCATGTGCATACCACTAGATAAAACTGTCATGTCACTGGAGTGTAATAACTTTCTGATTCATATCTTTCTGTGACAAAATTCTGATTATCACCTACCATTAGATCAGAATAACGTTAGAGGTGTCGATGTTTTAAAGTCTTGAATCTTCCAGTTGGAAGTCGTTAAAGATGTTGTCTTGTTCCTAAATGACCAGATATTTGTTCCCCATCACATACTTCGCTCTTATATATTCTGTATACAGTGAGACACGTCAGACTTGACTTTCATTTCATCACGCGATTGTAAACACGGAAGTGATGTGTGCGTTCGACTTCATTGGGCACTGCGCAGACAACTCGGCGTATGACATCAAAGTACCGCGAGAGCGATTCAACAGTTATGCTTTCGAATCCCTCTCGCGATTCTTTGATTAGTGACTGCGCAGGGTTCCAACGCGCAAACTCATGGCGGAAGTTGTCGTTTTTCTAGAAGTTTAGCCGCGGTAGTGGGTTATTTTTAAATTAACTTTAATGGTTTTAGACAGCGGAGCGTTTGTAAACCCAGGAAAAGTGTGTAGTAAAGAAGTTTCGACAGCTGTCCTAGAAATTTCTGATGTTATAGGATTTACGTTTTCAGTGAAAAGAGAAAAGTTGTATGAGTTACCCATCACTAACGTTATCTGACTCGATATCAGAGACTGCTTGCACGCGTAAATAGCTTGTTTTCATTATGGTGTAATTTGCGACATTTATTAAAATACTGTAGCAAAGTTGCATGTCATATCCATATTTAAATTAATGCCACATCTTAATCAGTTCGAAATTTGTCCTGCGCTGAGATGACTTAAACTGTATCAAATGTATCCCATTTTTTTATATCCGGAATGTTTTGTATGGGTTGTGAAATAGGTCGTATGAGCATGAAGCTTAATGTATTTAACCAATAGCAGTAACTTTTATTACTTTTATGTCAACTTACTACTTATGTCAATTGTGTTGGTGGCTTTTTGTGATTTTAAATATATTGTACAGGACTATATAGCAAGACAATTAAGACAGCTTGATTTTTCATACTGTCGCTTACAATTCAGGTTGTGTTTTGGGTTGGTTGGCTCTTGGCCCAAATAAGAATAATCGCATTGGTAAAATATCGCCACCTACTGTTTGTCACCACACCCTACACATGTAAGCCTGCAAATATCCATCTTCATTGAAAGTCAACAAATGTACATACAAAATCGGCTTGCAACAGATAGAAATAAATTACATTTGGCAAAAGCAGACGTATTTCATTGTTAACAGCATGGTTAACAGCCATAGTTCCTGCAGTTGACCCGCGTTTCCCAGTTTCGGTCTTTGTAAATATTACAAGACAGTTTACACGTTTCTTAGAATTAAAAGTATGTTTTAAACATTGATGATTTTATGTTACAATAATTTCTGGAGGTTTGGTTGTGTTCATTATTAAAAAAAAAAAAAACTTTTTATTCAAAACACTTACTGTCTCGTGCTGATCATCTTAATGCAAATTGACTGGAATTGTTCAGGTTAAATTTCATTTATCTGTGGTATCAAATGCTTTGACGTGAAAAAAGATTTACTTTTGTAAATTGCTGATGTTTTGCTGATAAGTTGCATTTGCTGAATTGCTGATAAGTTGCATTTACTAAATGATTACATGTAGCTAACAGTAAACATTGTACAATATGGGGGAGGGGGGGGCTCAGATTGTCATGTATGTTTTCTATTGACTTTTACTTTAACCCTGTTTCAATTAAAACATGCTGGCTGTGTGCATGTTAGGTATGTAAATTGTGGTCACTACAAGAGTTTATGGTAACAATATTTTCAGTAATTTCTATCATAAACAAAAAGTAACCCATTTACACCTAGTGATTTAGATCTTGCTTTATCTCTCTCTTGACTGAGTGCACATAAGTGAAATAAAAGAGCTTTCAGCCAGTAACATAAGAAAACAAATTTTCATAATTTTATTTTTGATTAAAAAAAAATACTTAAGATAAGTATAGATAAATTATTTAAATTGTTTAATTTATAGACACATTGAGTGAAGCCTGCTCTTATCTTCAATAATAAAAAAAATACTAGAATCCATTCATGCTGTTTTCCTCGCTTTTGTAAGTCGCTTTGTATAAAAGCATCTGATAAATTCCTAACTGTAATGATTTGAATTTTTTTTAAAAAATCTACATACTTTACATTAATGCATTGTCTCTTCTTTTATAGTACTTAAAGTGTTTCATTTAGATTAAATACTCACCAACATTTTACAGACATTCTGATGCTCACACAGTAACAGTAAATTTGAAAATCTTGAAATCTGTGTTATTATATAATCACTGAGGGATTGGCACAATGCCTCAGCACATATGACATAAGCAGCACAGCTAATACACGGCTTGATGTATTTATTTTACTTCATGTTACTTTGTTTTTTTTTTCATGTCAGTTACTCACTCTCTCCATCAGATCATGGGATTAACAACCACACACAGTGTCCCCAGAAAAGATCAGGAAAGATCAAGGTGAAGTTGGGAGGATTTAACCACAGTCCCTCAAGCACAAACTGTGAGTATACCCAGACAACCTAGCACATGGTGGATGGATGTAGATGATTTATCCATCCATCCAATGCTCATTCGTATCTGTTGTTAGTAAAGAATAAAGGCAGGGAGTTTGGTGGCTGTTGATCATCTTTACTGCTGAATTAATACCACTTAAACACACATTAAATAGCATGTGATGAGTAGGTGTAATTTCAATGTAAATATTCCACAAGGCTCTGAACAAACTAAGAGATAAGGCATAGAAAAATTTTTTTACACCACCAATGAATCTTTCAAGCTTGTGTTTTGACAGTAGGTGGCAGCAGTGTGCAGCAAATGTCGAGAGAATCTGAAAAAACAATATATCCTCTCCAGTCTGGAACATCACTAACAGGTAAGAAAAAACTTGTTAATGTACATAACATGGTTTCATGCACTATTAATAAAATGACTATGCTATATATATATATATATATATATATATATATATATATATATATATATATATATATATATATATATATATATATATATAGATAGATAGTGAATGCCAGTTGTGTGAATAACCATAAGAAAGTCTGCAGTTTTATGTTTTGCTGCTCATCCTTATTTTACGTATTTAGATTATCTTTGTCACTGTAAAACAAATAATTTAGCCAATTGAACACCTACAGTACTGTGCAAAAGTCTTAGGCCACCATGCCAGAATTAGATTAGTTGTTTTTGCAATGTTATAGAGACCATATATCATTGTTTCTCGGTCTCTTTAATAGAATACATCCAGAAAATAGAGGAAATGTGTATATAGTATTAAAAACTTGAATAAAAAGTTAACTAAACTAAACATTTTAAACTGATGTGTTAAGTTTTTAGGGTAAACCCATCTTCCACTTGAGCAATAGCAGGAAACTGCAGGATCTCTTAAACCTAAATAAAATTAAATCCTAATTTCTCATTTGAAAGAAAAAGGTATTTTTACTTCATTCTGCTCAAAAACGCTCAAGATGTGTTTAGTGCCAAGAGAGGTCACACTAAACAAAGACGATGCCTTAAGAAAACATTTAGTCCTGATTTTTGTTGTTGTTGTTGTTATTTCCTGTATTTTCTGTTTGTATCTTAATAAAATAGATTGAAAAAAAAAATGGATGGACATTAACACTTTTAAAAGTCTGGTGGTTGCTATCTAAGACTTTTGCACAGTACTGTATGTCCAAAAATCATCGTACATTATTGCTTATAAAATTTAAGATCTTATAGGTTTTTATCAGCATCCTACTGCATAAATAAAAAAAACAGTTTTATCTTTCAGTTTTATTGTAATCTGTGAACACACAGGACACTAAAGTTTACTGAGGCAAATCTCTGACTCTGCACCGATGTAATCTGATCGGTTAGTGATCTGATTCTGCATAAGTTGGAGAAAAAACATATAAACTTTAACTTTTCATTGCGATATCCATCTCTTATGAAAATGAATGTCTTAACTATAGTTGTTTTGGTTTTATTTGTTGTAATACAAACATAAATTTACTTTGGTGTCTTATCAATAATCATAATTTAACCAAGGTGTTTATAAAACTACAGTAATAAAAATGGTAATCAATCTGGCAAAAAAAAAAAAATGCTTATTACACCTTATACGTGCATGGTTAACTATCGTAAGGAATAATATGTCACTATTATTAATTATAGTAACAATAACAAGGTGTAATTCTAGGAACCATCTTATTATATGACCCATCGTATTAATACGTGTCACATTTATAAAAAATAGACCGTAACAGTAAGATCAACTTTACATTTAAAAATGTTTGTTTGTAAATAACGTACACAGATAGTTACATAGCGTCTTTACAATAGCCCCTAAATCAAACTTTTCAATTACACGTCTTCTCTCCTCGCCCCCTCCACTCGGAAGATTGACGCGAGATCCGTCCAATCAACGCGCTCCGTTTTCAAATAGGCGGGCTCGTTTGTTGCATCGTAACAAGCTAGGCTGCAACCACCCAGACTGAACTCCTCCATACAAATACACACGAGCGCTGCCTTGTTTTGGTCTCTGTTGCAGCTTCGCTAAAAAAGAAAACCCAGTGACTTTTGGAGGAACTTTAAGTCTGGAGCTTTAAACGGATTCGGTACTAAATAACGGCTGGATGCATACCTCGCGTGATTTGTTTAAATGCACTTTTGGGATTTTTGCAAACAGCGCTTTGATCTCCGGGGTAAATGGGGTCGTGCGCTGCTGAATGCGCTTGTTTTGATAGTGCATTCGGATCTTCAGACGATAAAAAGGACACTTAAATTTTTTTTCAACATTTGTAAACTTTTTGGTGTTTTACGGTACTTGGACCAGTTTTTGAAAAATGACGGATGGATTATTTAAACTTATTTTTAATATTGTAAAATGCTGCTGAAAACCTACGTGTACTAAAGGTGTCGATGAACTCCGGCTGTGCTAACGGGCTAATTCAACCCCACGTCGGAGGAAAAACAACTTGCTTAGGTGCAAACAAAATGTATTTTTATGAACGGAAACGGATTTACCTCAGTTATCACATTTTTTGAATGCATGCATGACGCTTTGACTTTTAACCGCGTGATTTTTGTGTTTTTGTTAAGATGGCAAGCCCGACCACGGAGCAAGGATGTTTTTCGGACGTGAAGAAGGTGGGTTATTTAAGGAAACCCAAAAGCATGCACAAAAGGTTTTTTGTCTTGAGGGCAACGAGCGCCTCCGGACCGTCCCGATTGGAGTACTACGAAAACGAGAAGAAATGGAGACACAAGTCTGGAGCCCCCAAAAGGTCAATTGCGCTGGAAACTTGCTTTAATATTAACAAAAGAGCGGATTCAAAAAATAAACATCTTGTGGCGCTTTACACTAAGGATGAGTATTTTGCCATCGCGGCTGACAGTGAGACGGAGCAAGAGTCTTGGTATCAAGCCCTGGTCGAGCTTCATAACAGAGGTAAGGTCCACGAAAGTGCCCCAGGCAGTGGAGCTGGCGAGGATAATTACGGCGAAACCACGCCGGGACCTGCCTTTAAAGAAGTCTGGCAGGTTATTTTGAAACCAAAGGGTCTGGGTCAAACAAAGAACTTGATTGGGGTTTACAGATTGTGCCTTACCAGTAAAACCATAATTTTTGTGAAGCTCAACTCGGATGCTGCTGCCGTGGTGCTGCAGTTGATGAACATTAGGAGGTGTGGACATTCTGAAAATTTCTTCTTCATTGAAGTCGGGAGGTCTGCCGTGACCGGGCCCGGGGAGTTTTGGATGCAAGTTGATGATTCGGTGGTGGCTCAGAACATGCATGAAACCATTTTAGAAGCTATGAAAGCTATGAGTGAGGAGTTCAGACCACGCAGCAAAAGTCAGTCATCGTCCAACTGCTCGAACCCAATCTCTGTGCCTGTCAGGAGGCATCATCACAATAATCCACCTCCCAGCCAAGTTGGCTTAGGCAGACGCTCTCGGGCAGAGAGTGTGACAGCCACTTCACCTGTTAGGACTGGTAAACACAGCCATTCATTCAGAGTGAGAGCATCCAGCGATGGTGAAGGCACCATGTCTAGGCCGGCATCCGTGGATGGGAGTCCCAGCAGCCCGCTTACGACCCGACCTCAGTCGCAGCGGCACAGGGGTGGATCCAGACTTCACCCGCCACTCAATCACAGCAGATCGATCCCCACCCCCACTTCGCGGTGCTCCCCTTCAGCTTTCAGTCCCGTCAGCCTGTCTTCCAGCAGCACCAGTGGCCATGGGTCCACCTCCGAATGCCTCTTTCCACGTCGCTCTAGCGCCTCCATATCCGGATCGCCCAGTGACGGGGGATTTATCTCTTCGGATGAATATGGCTCGAGCCCATGTGACTTTCGGAGCTCTTTCCGCAGTGTGACACCCGACTCGCTTGGCCACACACCACCAGCCAGGGAGGAGGAGATAAATAATTATATTTGCATGGCCAAGCCTGGTGGTGGATTGCAATCACGTAGCCAATCCGCAAGTTTGCCAACACAAGTGGAGGAGCCCGAGTTAGAGAAATGTTTCCGGAAACGAACGCATTCTTCTGGTGCATCGCCACCAACGCCATGCCATCAGAAAACGCCATCGCAGTCTTCTGCCGCATCGCTGGATGAATATACTGTGATGATGCCAACGCAGCCACGAAGCCGCTCCGCATCATCGTCATCATCAACGTGTAGAAACTCATTTATTCCCACGCATTCATACCCAGAGGAAAGTTTAGATATGCCAAGGACAAATGACAACGCTGGGACAGATCACAAAGATGATGGCTACATGCCCATGCTGCCCGGTGTGGCACTCCCAAGCCCAACAGTAAAGAATGGTGACTACATGCCCATGAGTCCAAAAAGTGTGTCAGCACCACAACAGATTATCAACCCAAGGCAACATTCGCATGTCGACTCCAATGGTTACATGATGATGTCACCGAGTGGCAGCTGCTCCCCAGATGGCACTACAAACTATGGAAAAATGTGGACTAATGGTGTCAACCCAAAGCTCTCCATAGAAAGTATAGAAGGAAAAGTGTCATCCTGTGGAGACTACATGAATATGTCACCAGCCAGCTGTTCTACCACTAGCACACCACCAGACTCCTTTTTCAACCCTGCAGATGATCCTCCCAGGCCTATGTATGCTTACTTCTCTTTGCCCCGCTCTTTTAAACATGCCAACAGGAAACAGGACCAGAGCCCGCTTCGAATATCACTGGGCTCCAGTCGTTTGGCTTATGGAGACTCGTCTTCATCTTCAACCAGCAGCGACAGCCTGGGTGGTCAAGGCAACTCGCAACAGTCTGCTGTCAGACCCAAAAGGTCGGAGGGCAACGTTAGGCTGACACGTCCTACAAGGCTTTCTCTGGATGCGAGTAAAGCAAGTACACTTCCACGAACACGTGAGAGTCCGTACCCCCCAGAGCCCAAAAGTCCTGGCGAGTATGTCAACATTGAGTTCAATGACAAGGCATTTTCAGCCAGCTTAGCGTCACTGTTTCCACCTGTGTATACAGGAAGTGATTCTGATGCCCCATCAGGCCTTTCATCATCTGAATACATGAACATGCAGCTGGGTTCACAGGCCAGGCGGTTGAGTCCAGAAATGCATATTTCCACCTCCAGTTCAGACTATCCCATCATCACACCATCAAACTCTGTGTCCTCCCCTCCTCTCCCTTGCGAGAGCACACGTGAACGAGACTACATCAGCATGCAATTAAGATCGACCCATGATAGATATCCTGATACACGAATGATGCTAATGCCAGAATCTGGTACCCCTCCCTGTTCTGTATCGCCCAATCATGACATCTCAACATTAAGCGTTGCCCCCGGAAAACCAACCCTAATTGGGCCCGGGCTCAGTGCATTCACACGGGTAAACTCCACTTCTGGGCGGAACCAGTGTGCTAAAGTTATCCGGGCCGACCCGCAAGGAAGGAGGAGGCACAGCTCGGAGACTTTCGCCTCCACAACGACCAGAGGGTCAGTCGACACCTCGACCACCTGTCAGTCAGGTGATGTAAAGCGCCACAGTTCCGCCTCTTTTGAAAATGTATGGTTAAGACCCGTCGAGGCCGCAGCTGCTGCTCCGTCTACGATAACCAATGGACGAAGGGAAACCGCTTCAGGCCCGCTTCCCACGTTAACTAATCATGACCAGAACGGCCTGAACTACATTGATCTGGATCTAGTACAAAACGGAGAGCAGCACGTTCCAGATTGGAATGCGTTTCAGGCTCGGTCAGTTGAATTGGGAGCTGTGGAAGGTATAGAGGAGCTCAGTGCCTACGCCAGTATAAACTTCCAGAAAGCGGATGACACCAGAGGGAATCTCACAAATAGAGAAGGTAAGAGTGATTGAGTGTGTGATTATTGAAGAATGGCTAACAAGGGATGCTCTGATAAAGTTTTTGATCTGTGTCTTTAGGCTACAAGTTGGCAAAATTACCTTTTGAATGCATGTTATCATCATACCTGCCTGGAACATTTAATAGGCGATATGCGTATCATATTATTATGTATAAAACAGCCCTCATTCATCTGTGCACTTTGAGTCTCTAATGGAAAATCCCTGTTTGTAATCTTAGGAGAGGGCTAAAGGGGGGTCAGATTTCCTCCCACTGATGACTGAGCCTCTTCAGGCTGATAAATGGGCATATTTGTGAATGGAGGCAGAAAGGGTTAGCATGTCTACGCTTGCTCAGGATGCGACAAGAGGAAAAACAGCACATGTGTGCATTTGTGAGTCACAAGTAGATTGTGTACAGGTTGTCTTTCTTTGCACGGGTGCCTATTTGAATGGAAGTTTACTTTGTGTGTGATTCAGCTCTACAGGGATGTCTTTGATATTAATCAGCGCTGTAAGAAATCTGCAGCCGTGTGGAAAGAGCTGCCATTACTGTGCATTCTCCACTTTGCTGAAGGGACTGTCTTTTACGCTTGCCTGACTCTGTATCATCGTTGTTTTAGTTTATTTATTTTGCCCTTCAGTGAATGTAGCTTTTCCACCCTGGGGCCTTTCGTGATTGCTTTCTTTTCTCTTTTTTCGCAAAATGTATGTGTTCTTTACGATAGACAGAGTAAAAACATGATATAGGGTTGTAGCAGGACAGTGTTGGTGTCCCATGATGCATCTGAACTCATTGCTCCTCTGATGCTGTGAAACACAACGACTAGTATTAGGGTTTTTCCCTTTGTTTATATTGGTTTTGAAATCAAAACAGAGTGGAATTGTGGATAGTCGGCTGAAACCAAAGAATTGGATCGTGATGGAATCAGTGAATTGATAAAGTATTAGCGGTTCTATGATTAATAACTTTAAATTCACTAGATGAATATTAATGCAATGTGACATTTTAATGGTTTCATGTTACTGTAGGTCGTATTTGTTAATGCATTAGCTTACATAAACTAACAAAGAACAATATTTCTACACAATTCATTAATATTATTTCATGTTAATTTCAGTATTAACTAGGGATGCACGATATATCGGCCGACATAGCGTTATCGGACGATAACTGCTTATTTTTAATATCATCGGTTATTAGGCCGATAAATGAAAGCCGATAAATGATGGATTATTTCGGTTTGTTGAACCACTTCAATTGCTCATTGCTGGCCATGTGGAGTTTTGATTGGTGCTTTCTGTGACATAGCACGAAGATGACACGTGTTGCGGGCTTAAGAGGAGTATGCTAGTCTAGCGCAAAGACAAGAAGTCCACGGTCTTTGAGTTTTTTATTGTGAAATTAATATAAATATTTATTGTCCTATACATATCGGTTATCGCCCCCCAAATATAAAGAGTTATCGGTTATCGGCCAAAATGTCCATATCGGTTTATCCCTAGTATTTACTGATAGTTTTAAAATCAAACATTAGTTAATGCACAATGAACTAACATGAACTAATGTATTGGCTTACACTAACACTTACACAGATTAATAAATGCTAAGAAAAACTATTTAGCCCATTCTTAGTTCGTAACGTTTTTGCTAAAGTTAAAAAACAACTTTTAAACCCTTTAACTGGCGCTGCCCTTTTTGAGTGGGGTGGGTGAAAAGTGATGTAAACCTTCAAATTAATATAACTCTGGCATTTTTTTGGTCTAGAAGCCTAATTTTGATCTTGTTTTAAAGAAGACACTTTAAAGTTTTTTAAGGAAGTGTCTGGAGGTAAAAATATAATTTTTTAAATAATAAAAAAATGCAATATAGTGTTATTTTTAATACATAAAGTTATCAAAAAACTGAGGTTTGTGTTGGTTTGCTGCATACTCTTTTCACAAATGAATAAATATCAGTTATTGCATTATTATTACTGCTAAAAGGTTTTGAAATATGAAAACTACATTCTTAGACCTTTCCAACAAAATATAGTTTGTTAACGGCGCCAGTAAATGGGGTAAAGTGTTACTATTTCAATTGGTATTAAACATAAATGCATGAAATACATACTGAAAAATGTCTCTTAAAGGGATAGTTCACCCAAAAATGAAAATCTTTTGTTATTCACACACACACTTTCATGTTGTTACAAATCTGTATAAATTTCTTTGTTCTGATGAACATGAAGATATTTTGAGAAATGTTTGTTACCTAACCCCCCATTCACTTCCATTGTAGGAAAAAAGAGTACTATGGAAGTGAATGGGGCGAACGGTTTGAATACGAACTCTCAAAATATCTTCCTTCGAGTTTATCAGAACAAAGACATTTATACAGGTTTGTAACAACATGAGAGTGAGGAAATTATGACCCAATATTCATTTTTGGGTGACTATCGTTTTAAATATAGGGATATATAATTCTACTATATGAAATCTTTATTATCTGTACTTAAGTTATTATTATCTGATGCATGTTATCTGATTATTGACCTAATTTTTAAGCTACAGTTGTTTATTATTCTGTATCCATTCAGTCTGTATCTACATGCATTGACTTAAATGTGTTGCTTTATGTGTTTCTGTTTTGAGCTTGGCTTGAAATATTTAAGGGGGCTGTTAGAGCACAGGGTCTTCAGTGTTGCGTAACCAATGTTTTTTGACTCTGGCAAGCCATGTGTGTCTATGTTTGTGTGTGTGTCTTAGCAAAACCCCCTATATATCTCTGGAGGAAAAAGCTCCATGACTGTTATTTGGCTCTAATAATAAGTTTAGTATTGAGGTCATAAAAACATGGAAAATAGCAACAACTACTGCCCTCGCTGCTTAATGTTTATTTCCATCTTTTTTGCTTACTGTTTTTGTTTCATGTGTTGCCAGTTTTGATGGGGCCTAGAGCTCCCGTTCCCAATTTCATCTGCCTCCTCTGGCACATGTTCTGCCCATCGTATGCCCCTGTGTGGCTCCAATGCCATCCATCTCCATGGTAACGCTGTTGCCGCAGTGCTTTTTTCCCTGTGTCACAGTGGATTAAGGGGCCACAGCCTGAGACGCCAGGGGCTTCAGAGAGACGCATTACGATTGAGCGGTAGTGGGGAGGGGCGGGGTGACAGAGTTCTTCGGTGGGTTTGGTTAGAGTGAGACGATTGGAAGCCCTGCCCACCTCAGGCCACCGTGATGGGGTCACCCTGCAGAGTGCCGCCTTGTCCTCATTCCCCTCTCTCTCCCTCTCTCTCTCTTTTGCTCTCCTTCTGTCCGTTTCTCCATTTTGACCATGTTTTCGTTCTAGCCTCTACTTTGGTTTCTTTTATCCTTTGTAGGAATTGTAATGTGCATAGTATGGTGGGATAGCATAATCAGTTTGGGGTGTGGCTTTTGGATCAGATTATTGTGAATGTATGAATATTCAGTGAAGGGGAAGAGTATAGGAGTCTGTTGAGGATGGAGCCAGGGATTTATTTCAGAGTTGGGAGTAGCGTTTTTTATTTTTTATACATTTTCATTATTATTTAAGAATTTGTGCAAAGATTAATCGTTAATCATCATTTTCAAGTTGTATTATTTAATTTATGAATTTGCATCATAAAACCTTTACTTCTAAATTTCAAATGATTTTCTGACTCCATCCTGTGTTGCTAAGATTGTTGCAAGTGTATAAACGGCGCAAAATACCATTGCTCACATTTCCTAGATACATTTTTTGATTTAGGTTATTGAAGCAGCCCTGTTTACACATTTTGCAGTATTAGCATTACCCAAATACCAGTTGTAATATTAGCAATGCCACAGTAAGTAGAAACAGGCTTAAAACTAAACTAGAGATCAATGTCAAGGTCACCAGAAGAAAGTTGAGAGGTTGCCAGGTCTGGTGCTCTGTTTTTTGATGGGATCATTGGAATGCATGTGAATGGGGAAATGAGAGGTGTGTAAGTAGCTCCAGGGTTGGAATGTAACAGCAGCCTTTGTGCCTGTTTTACAGAGCGGCTTGTTAAAGTAGAGATATGGTGAGATGGAGGGGAAGTCAGGAGAGGTAGGAAGGGAAACACAGCGGGCTTTAAGGGATTAAATGATCAAGGCTTGTGTGTTTGAGGAACTTGGAGTTTCGGTCGTCTTTTGCATGTAAGGACCCCAGCGTCTTCATTTTTAATAATCCTTTTGTAAGTTATATGACTGTGTACATTCATATAATATGTGACCCTCGCTGTGAAATTCAGGCTGAAGTCTCATAAAATAATTATAGCAGCATAAAACACTATGGGCGGTTACCCGGACAGGGATTAGAATAAAATATATGTAAGAGCTGTCCAAACTGAAAATGACTTGCACTGACGTATCTTAAAATACATCAGTGCCCTTTGTTTTGCCTCAAAATGCACACACACAGGTAATGTTTTTTAGTAAGGCATGTTTGTTAAAACTAGTTATATTTTCTATTTAAACTAAGACCTGGTCCTGGCTTAAACTAATCCCTGTCCGGGAAACCACCCCTAATGGATCGTAGTAATCTAATTATTGACCTTATTCTGAATAAGACAATATTCAAATTAAGGTGTTTACGTGAGTTGCTGTCTTTGCATGTTTCTTTTCACATGTTATGACTTAGAACATATATCGTAAGTCATTTCGTCCCCACACCACATCATCGTTTTCCAAAATTTAACATATCAACATACAGTTTGTTTTCGTTATGGTGCTATACAGTTTCATTTTTAATTTTACAAAAGCTGTGTAAGTGTCTTTAATTGTTGTCATGCTATACGTGCACATTTTCTTCTTTAAACAATATATAACATGTACAACATGATGCGATATTTCATCATTTATAAATATCGCATAATATTTCCCCTTTATTCGTTAAATGCATTATATCAGCATCATAGTAATATATGACAGTCATTTCAATTCATGTCTTATTTTAACAGGAGAAACCTGTAATCCAGTAAAAGAAGATTTTTTTAGTTTATTTGTTTAGACAATATACAATATCAATAATGTTAAACTATGATAAAATAGTAATACTAGTGGTAAGGTCTTACCTTTCGCAACACTCCCTACTGCCATTTTTAATAATGTAGCATTTTAATCACAGAAAAACCTAAATACAATTCCCAACAAAACAATTGTTTAGTGTAAAACATGTTGAAGATTAACGAAGATGCTGTTTATTTAATAGGTAATAAGCTAATTCCTCACAAAAGCAGTTTGTTCAGCTTACTCATGCCGTAGTGCGTACTGCAGCATTACAAGTTTAATGCTAACCTTGCAGGCTAGCCTTAAAGTCGCTTTGGCCTTGCTCTTTTGTTTGCAGTCAAATGGTTGACCATTGCCGTGTGTGTTTGTGTCATGTCGCAAAAGTGCTAGACATTCTGAACATCTCTGTTTCATAGAAATTCCTCCTTTAGAAATGTCCACCAGAACATGGCCCAATCTGAACTTGGGATACATGTTACGTAAAATGCATCTCACTCCCCCCCCACTCTCATTCAATTCCCTCCCCTTCAAAGGTGACATAGAATGATTGAACGGAGTATTTATCCTTGTCCTGTGATGAGCCATGTAGACAATTTTATTTTATTTTTTTTGGGTCTGTAATGCCTTAGAAGCTTCCTAAAAACCTCTCTCAGATAGCTCTATAAGGGTGGGGGATTTTAAACAAGTGGTTTTGCACCTATTTGGCTCCCCCTACTGGCTTAACTTGTAATCTCATTACTGATTGGCTGACTTAGCTGCCACTCAAAAAATGTAGCCAATTATTTTAAAGTGGAGGGGCAGTGAGATGCCTGTGATGTCATAAGCATCAGTTTTTCAGATTGAGCCGTTTTCTGGCTGACATTTCTAAAAGAGGAATTTCTATAAGACTGAGCTGTTTAGCATGTCTAGCACTTTTTGTATGTTTGTGAATGCGGGTAGACTACCATTATTCAACAAAGACAAGGTAAAATGGTTTTTCATTCTCTGTCCCCTTTCAAAATAATTTGCATAAATCTGGCCTCTCGCCTCCAACGGGAAGTAAATATCAGCAGTGTTCGTGAAGTTCAGCGTCAATTGCAGCCAATCAGCGTCAATTGCTTGCTTTTCATAATGAGGTTGCCAGTTAAGCCAGAAGGGACGCCAAATAGGTGCAAAACCACACATTTAAAATCCCCCACCTTAATATAACTTTCTGAGAGAGGTTTTTAGGAAGCTTCTAAGGCATTACAGACCAAACCAAAATTTTGTTGTCTACATATTACATCCCAGAACAAGGATAAATACCCCGTTCAATCATTTATGTCACCTTTAAATATTTTGTAAATACAAAAACTAAGCATAAAGTACATACATCTGGTCTGACTTATCTTTCCAAAATATATTTGATGTAAATGACTGATTGATTTAATAGTTTACTCATTTTTTTAAAAATGTGCTTTAAACTTAATGTTTTTGTGTTTCACAGATTAAAGTCATGTAGGTTTTGAAATGGCAATGATTTTTGTGTTAACTGTCCCTCTAAAATGAAATAGTTTGAAGCAACAAAGTTAAATTTTGAATGAGATTCTGAATATTTGAAAGAACACAGATAAGCTTCCCAAATACCAAAGTGGCGGAAACAAAATTATGCTATTTTGGACATCTGTTGATAGTCACACACTGTATGATGTCAAATTGAAATATGAGCTGAACAAAGATCAAAATAATCCACGCGAATGCTTCCATAAATTCTTACTTGTGCCAACCTTTATATCATTAATGTTGAAATCTGTGTGGTTATTGTATCATTTCCACAACAAAGCTTTCCCCTGTGCCTTATCTGCTCAAGATAGAACCGCATGATCTTTCACTTTGTTCTTCAGAGTAGCTCAGAGATTGTCAGAAATTTCACACCGAGTACTCTCACTGCTAATGTGTTGCTGTCTATTTCGGGGTGAGGGTCGGAACGGAAGGATGTGGTGAGATTGGCCAGGTATCAGAGTGTTCAAGCTCCCACCATGGGACTTGGCATCAAACCGGTGGACGCGAGCCATGAGCTAGTTATATTCATCTGAGAATGATCCGTACTGGTATTCGACCGCTGCTTGACAGGCATTTGAACTGCCTGTATGGCTCAACCAATGCTTTGGGTGCATGAAAACAAAGTGTTTTGCATAGCCAGGCAATGGCAGGTGCCCAACGCGGTCACCCTTTAGAATGGTATGGTCTTTTGGACGGGACGTGGCAGTCTTTTTTTAAGAGATCACAATGTCTAGGATGGACTGGCAAGGGTTTAGTAACACAGTCTATCAATAGATTTAATGTTATAGGCTTTGTTCTTTGACAGCACTGGATGTGCTGATCTCGCCGGCCGTGTGTGGATGCGGGTGCCAGGGTCAGGAAAGGATGCGTATGTGTACTTGTGTCAGAGATGTGCAAAAGCGTTGGCTTTGTTTTTTAAAATGTAAACTCGTTTTGACTTGGAAGGGTGTCTTAATGCAAAGGTTATTGGATGTTGGCCGAAAACTTCAGTTTGCATTTGTGCATAGATCAACAATTATAGACACTTGGCATGAGAATATGAATACAATGGTTTGAAGTTAAATCAGTTTTAAAATATTGTTTCTCCCCTTACCTATTGTTTTACTTACTTCTGCCAATGTTTATTGCCTCATGTCATTCAAAACCTGTCTATAACTCTTCTGTAAAGCACAAAAGGAGATATTTTGAGAAATTTCTCAGTGGTTTTGTGTCCATAGAATGGATGTCAATGGATGCAAAGTTTTTGTGAAATTTTTTTAAAATCTTCTTTTGTCTTCTTTGGTCAGAAGAAAGTCTTACAGGTTTGGTATGAAATGAAAGTAAATTATGAAATAATTTTTGGGAAACTTATCAGTCAGGACTCAGGAGTAATGATGTTGCTGCGCACTAAATGCTCTTCGCAATACAATATATAGTTCTCATTTTTTAACCACATAAAAAATCGCCACCGTTTTTTTGTGCCATCATACTTACTCATGTAAGTACTCATGTAACAGTCTTTTAATAATAAAAATATGGAAGTGTTTGGTGACTTCTAAATTCATGCCTGTTTAGATCCTAAGGAATGAATGGGGCTAGGCTAAATGCTAACACATTCACGACACGCTGTACAAAGATTACCGTAAGTACTTGCATTGCAAAAAGAAAGTTATGTATTAATTTGTCTAAGTTGAGGTAAGAACATAGTAAAATATTGAAAAACAATGGTGTTTTCCTTTAAATCCTCCTGTAGGAATGCTACATTCAGGATTTTTGCAGCCGATACTGAGTATCGATTTCTTGTCGTCATGATCAGCCGATACAAAGTACAGATTCTGATTCTTAAAGCTGTGATGTAAGCTCACTGTTAACCTTTTTCACATAAAGCAACACCACAGATGTTGCCCTTATATTATTGCATCATTTGTCCCATATCTGAGAGTAAAAAGATTGGTTTGTGCGATTGGTCAAATTTAGCGAGTACCGATCGAGTCATTCAATTGAATGATTGACCATTACCGATCTGCATCCAATCGATCGGAGTATCCCTATCCACCAGTAACTGTAAACTTATAATTAACTTGTTTAATCTCTAGCAGGTTATTGGAAAAGTTGACTCTGCCTAGTTTCCACATTCGTTTGTGCAAAAGTGCTGAGTGTTTCTTTGTTGGATCTGTGTGAGTGTGTTTGTCAGAGAGAAGCGGTTCTGTTTCCCCGCTCCGCCCTGCTCCGTTGGTCTGGACGAGTTCCTCACGGCCCAGTTGGATCTGTTTCGTTTTTGTCCTGACTTCACCCCAGCCACACACACACATACACTCTCTCTCTCTTTATTTCCCTCTCTCTGGTCAGGGTTGGGGCGAGGCCAACGCAAGGACAGGGAGTTTAGAGAGATACGACAGAAAAAGACGTCAGCGTGTGCGTGTACGCTCGTTTTGGGTGACACGTGTATTTACAACTTAAAATACTTCTGTAGGATGTCGTTAAATCTTTTGCTCTTTGAAATTCGTTCTCTCACCACAACAACAGAGCAGACGACGTCCAAACGAAATCATGGCAGACTCGCTGACATTTGTTTAGCTTTTTTGACTTTTCGGGTAGCTTACCGTGCGTATACGGGTCGCAGGGTTCGGATTTGTCGTTAAGTTTTTCTGTGTGTTTTGAGTGTACGTGCCCTTGTCGCTGAGGTCAGCACGTCAGTGGAAAGTTTCTCAAAGGAGTTCGCTCAGGCATGCCTGAGCCTCAAGCGGCCGCCTGCTATTTTCTTTTTGCCCTCTTTTTCTTTCTGTGTTGTGCTTACCAAATCCTTGTTGTCGTACCCTTTTTGTTTGCACCATATCATGTGTCAGCGTATGTGTGTGGTAGTGAGTCAGACTGAACTTGCTCATCATGGAAAGGTCATGGGTTGACAGTAGACTTTTCCAGCTGAAGTTGTCTCATTTTTGTCCTCTATGTCCTTTTTCTTTCCAAGTATACCATCAGTGCATCGAAGTACCCCAACAACACTTGTAAGGCATTACAGTGTTTCCCCTACCATTATATAAGGGGGACACCCCGCCCTCCTAACGGCTCGACCCGCCCCCCTTGAAGGTCAATTAAACATCAACAGTCATGGATGTTACTGACAGAGAAGACGACTAATCGAGTTTATCATGACTTTCATGCTTTTCCTCGCACAAGAGGGTTTGCGGGCTTTACTTTGCGCAAGAGAGCTTGTAAAGTGCGCAGATTCCTTCTCGCACGCACCAGGGGTCTCATTTATAAAAATGTGCATAGGATACCTACTAAGTCTACGTACACACGAAAGCCAAAAATGGCATGCGCCAAATAATATTAAGACTTATAAAACAAAGCAATGTTCCCTTTATAAATCACAGATCACCTGCAAGTGTGCGTACATGAATCATCCTCAGACCCCACCCTGCAAGCCCATTCTCCCATTAAGTTTTTTTTTATAGATCACAACCTTTGCAAAGGTTGTGATCTATAAAAAACTAACTTAATCAGAGAATAAATTAGCTTTATACATGAGACCCCTGTACTTGTAATGCGTGCGTCTTAGATTATTGCTTGGACCTGAACACGCGCGGCGTGGACTCCTCCTTGCATGTGAACCTTGAAACGCGCATGATTCGACACTTCCTTGCACATGAACTCTGACAGTTCCTTGCACTACAGAGGTTGTTAGGCGCACAAGGGTTTAAAACAAGTGAATCTGGTGTTCCTGCTCCCTGGCATGCAGGAAATTTCACTCAGGATTAATGGCATCAGTTTTAAGGTTGCGGTCATGAACGTTTTGCATTTAGAGTAAATCAGCTTTTTTTTGTCCACCAATCAAGTGGCTTGTCGTGAGTATAAATGTTTGATGTTATCACCGAACACTAGTTGCTACTATCATGTCTTTTGTATTTCGATAAATATATTAGGTTTATAAATGTATAGGTTTCCAATTTATAGGTTTTCAATAAATATTAGGTTTATGCCGCGTTCACACAGGGCGTAAGCGTTGACGCTTCCCCTTCACTTTTAATGGTTGACGTCAAGTGTTGGCGAACTGAATTGTGGATCCGTCGGCGCCGCGTCAGTGCCGTTGCTCGCGGTAGAAGTTTAACATTTCTCAACTCTTCAAGCGGCAACGCATGCGTCAGCCAATCATATCGCCTTATGC
Source organism: Paramisgurnus dabryanus (assembly GCF_030506205.2). Taxonomy (NCBI): domain Eukaryota; kingdom Metazoa; phylum Chordata; class Actinopteri; order Cypriniformes; family Cobitidae; genus Paramisgurnus; species Paramisgurnus dabryanus. Next base: position 16,212,131 of record NC_133344.1, read on the forward strand.
AAATAACCTAGGCAGAGCCAGCCAATTACGTTTATGGAAAACCGGAGCTTGTGTTGCGGCCACAGTGATTGGCTGTTGGCCACGCTTCAGACAAACCCTCCGTTAAGCGTTAACGCTTACGCCCCGTGTGAATGTACCATTAGGGGCAGAGTTAGGGGTTGTTGCTCTTATTTAACTCTTTCCCCGCCATTGAAGAGTTATCTCGTTAATTAAGAGAAAACGCTTCCCTTGCCAATTTATGGCAATCCATAGTTCTGCTATTGTCCACTAGGTGGCGCTCTCACCCAACTTATAAAACACTTCTATGCAATTGAAGCATCAATGGTTTCCAAAGCAGTAAATACGAGTATGTTTTGATCAGCGCTTTGAATCTGATCCTCTATTAAAAGTCCTTTTTGTCCAGCTTTTTGTTCAAAATGTGGTGTTTGAAGAAACCTATCCATATTTGAGAGTAGATGAAAAGAGAACAAATGAAGATTGGATAAACTTTTTTATAACAGATTGTTATAAAACATATTGTGTTGTATGTTTATATATTTAAAGAAGAACATTTTCTGGAAGGCATTTAATCTTTGTGAAAATCATAAAAATTCTGGCGCTGGCTGAGAAATTGTTTAAAAACGCTGGTGGGGAAAGAGTTAATAATTGTTTTTGTTAGATTCACTTCGAAATGAAAGTTGCCCACCTGTTAAAATGCGTAGTTTTAAAGTACCTCATAGAGTTCCTATCATTAATGTTTCCAATAACATGCTTTTACCAACAATGGCCCTCCTAAGTCATCTTATCAAGACATGAACCAGTCAACATGTGACAGAACAAGAAAGCAATTGTGAGGTGTGAAGTGGGTTCACCGTAAGCCTTTTCTGATAAGTTCTTTGAAGATCGAAGGACACGGTACATCCCGCGTCCGAGGTATGCAAAACCAAGCGTCTTCACCTGCATCCGTATCAGGGAGGGCAGCTGCCGACAGCCATCTTGGGCTGAAGGAAAATCTGCTTCGAGTTCCACATGGTTTACAGCTCCTAGGATGAGTGCAGCGGCGAGAGGAGGGGTAAACCAGTGTGTGTGTGCCTCAACTTGCTGAAGTAGGCAAAACATCTGGTGTGTGTGTGTGGGAGATGGAAGTTTTTCCTTTGCTAAAGGGAATGGTATTTGGCACACGCTGTCTCTTCCACATCACACACACACACACGGAGCTGATATAGACGCTTTGTTTTTTTTCTTCTCTGGCCTCCACAGCAGGCCGCCCATTGTTCGTCTATCACAAACACCAATAATCCCTGTTTTGTTTAGGGATGTTTTGAAATTGGCCTGTTTGCTGTCATTCATTTTGTTTCTGTGGACTATTGTTTCCAGTGTGTTTTTTTCATTCGATACTCAAACGACATCTGAATTCTGCATTGGTCTGTTACTTCGGGGTCTGTTGTTGAAACCTCTGATGTGGTCGTACGACTATGCATGCAGTTTTTTTCCGAATAATGTAACAAAATGTGAGGTAGTCGGGAAGTATACTGTGTATAATTGTAAGAGTGTATTGATTTAGTAGGAAGTTTGTCAGTGTGCATCTCACTTGAGAAGGCTGGGATTGAATTCATCAAGTGGTTTGTGTGTGTGTGTGTATATATGTGTTGTTGGCTCCAGTGCTAAATGTTCTCAGCGAATATGACCTGTGTACTGACGTCAGTGGACCCCAATCACAGCACACACTACGGCACACATCTGTAACCGTATCCCCTACAGCGCGTGTGGATGGATTTGTGTAGAAGTTTCAGCAGGCTAAAAATGTCCTCGCTCTCCTGGGTCCTGGCACAGCACGCGTGTGTGTGTTTGCGTATGTTAGATGGCTTCCTGGCTGAATGACGTTAGCTCAATGAGCTGACCGTAGATGAGTGCCACTCCTCATCCGTGGCCTTTTATGGTTCTCCGTGGAGTAAAGCTCTAAATCCCTCCTGCTGCAGCAGAAATCTATACTGTCCGGTGGGAGCGTGTGTGTAATGTTAATGCTTTATGGATGCAGGCATCTTTGACTCTTAATTATATACAAACATGGATGATTTGCATATAGGATGTTTGAGTGCGTATCTATTTTTACAGGTGACACACCCACCATGTAGAAAATTGATATATTGCATGTGTAATGTGCTTAGTCATGGAAAGCCTGCAGTGAGCTGACAATCTCTTAAAACACATTAGGAACTGTATATCAACGCCCTGGCAACCATCGCCTACAACACTAGTGTCTATATGTTTAGACATCTATTTAGTATTTTAAGTATTCGCTGCTTTAAATTAAGTTTAATCAAATTGGCTGTTGAAGTAATTTTAACTTACTATTTTAAATTCGGACTAGACTTTAAACTTGTCAGATAAGGTTAAGCAATTTCAACTTGTTTTTGTGACTTATAGGAACTCTAAAGAAATCTATCATAAGACATTTTTAATAAAGTTAAACCAAATTTAGTTTAGGTTTTTAGCAAAAATAGATTTGAAAAACCTGATATACCTGATCTTAAATTTAGCTTGCTATGAAAATAACCTCAGAAGCTGGCATATCGTCAAAAACAACTATTTTTCTTTCTCTCTCTGTTATTTCTGTCTGTCTCTCTGTCTTTCTCTCTGCCTGTGTCTCCATCTGTCTGTCTGTCTGGCATAGTGTCAAGAAAGATCGGTCGGTCTGTCTTGTATGGTGTCAAGTTATTTCTGTCTGTCTGTCTCTGCCTGTCTCTCTTTTTGCCTGTCTGTTTCTCCGTCTGTCTGTCTGGCATGGCATCAAAAAAGTTATTTCTGTCTGTCTCTCTGTCTTTCTTTCTGCCTGTGTCTCCATCTGTCCGTCTGGCATGCCGTCAAAAGAGGTCGGTCGGTCTGTCTCTCTCTCTTCCTGTCTGTCTGTCTGTCTGTCTGTCTGTCTGTCTTTTTGTCTGTCTGTTTCTCCTGTCTGTCTGTCTGTCTGTCTGGCATCAAAAAAGTTATTTCTGTCTGTCTCGCACTCTGTCTTTCTCTCTGCCTGTGTCTCCATCTGTCTTGTCTGTCTGGCATGGCGTCAAGAAAGGTCTGTCTGTCTGTCTGTCTGTCTTGTATGGTGTCAAGTTATTTCTGTCTGCCTGTGTGTCCGTCTGTCTGTCTGTCTGTCTGTCTTTTTGTCTTTCTTTTTGTCTGTCTGTTTCTCCTGTCTGTCTGTCTGTCTGTCTGGCATCAAAAAAGTTATTTCTGTCTGTCTCGCGCTCTGTCTTTCTCTCTGCCTGTGTCTCCATCTGTCTTGTCTGTCTGGCATGGCGTCAAGAAAGGTCTGTCTGTCTGTCTGTCTGTCTTGTATGGTGTCAAGTTATTTCTGTCTGCCTGTGTGTCCGTCTGTCTGTCTGTCTCTCTTTCTGTCTGTTTCTCCTTCTGTCTGTCTATCTGGCATGGCATCAAAAAAGTTCTTTCTGTCTGTCTCGCGCTCTGCCTTTCTCTCTGCCTGAGTCTTCGTCTGTCTGTCTGTCTGTCTCTGAGTCTGTCTGGCATTGCGTCAAAAAAGTTATTTCTGTCTTTCTGTCTGTCTTGTATGGTGTCAAGTTATTACTGTCTATGTGTCTTTGCCGGTGTCTCCATTTGTCCCTCTGTCTGTCTGTCTGTCTGTCTCTCTCCTGTTTGTCTGTCTGTGACTCCATCTGACTGTCTGTCTCTGAGTGTGTCTGTGTCTGTCTGGCATGGCGTCTTGTATGGTGTCAAGTTATTTCTGTCTGTCTGTCTCTCTGCCTGTGTCTCTTTCTGTCTTTCTTTCTGTTTGTCTGTCTGTCTGTCTGTCGGTCGGTCTGTCTGTCTGGCATCAAAAAAGTTCTGTCTGTCTTTCTGTCTCTTTGCATGTGTCTCTGTGTGTCTCTCATTTTGTCTTTCTTTCTGTCTGTCTTTTTTTCTGTCTGTCTGGCATCAAAAAAGTTATTCTGTCTGTCTTTCTCTCTCTCTGCCTGTGTCTCCGTCTGTCTGTCTGTCTGTCTCTGAGTCTGTCTGTCTGGCATGGTGTCAAAAGTTATTTATTTCTCTGTCTGTCTGTCTGTCTTTCTGTCTGTCTTTGTCTTTTTACCTGCATTTCTGTCTTTCTTCTGGAAGACGGTTCGTCTTGACCGTCTGTCTGTCTATCTCTTTCTAAATGTCTGTCTTTTCTATTTTCTGTCTGTCTGTCTCTGCCTTTCTTATGGTGTCTATGTCTCTGAGTCTTTCTTTCTTTTTCTGTCTGTCTTTCTATCTGCCTGTGTCTCCGTCTGTCTGGCATGACGTCAAAAAAGTTATTTCTTTCCCTCTGTCCATCTATCTGCCTTTCTCTTTGCCTGTCTCTCTGCCTGTCTCTCTGCCTGTCTGTCATGGCATTAAAAAAGTTATTTATGTCTGTCTCTCTGTCTTTTTCCTCTGTCTGTGTCTCTGTCTGTCTGTCTATCTCTGTCTGTCTGTTTGTCTGTCTGGCATGGCGTCAAAAAGTTATTTCTTTCTCTCTGTCCGTCTGTTTCTCTGTATTTCTCTCTGCCTATGTCTCCATCTTTCTGTCCGTCCGTCCGTCCGTCTGTCTGTCTGTCTTTCTTTCTTTCTTTCTGTCTGTCTGTCTGCCTACCTGCATTTCTTTCGTCTTTCTTTCTTTCTTTCTTTCTTTTAGAGTGCATTGCTGGCAGCTCAGGAATGTTACAGTGTCGTATTCCATAAATACAATTCAACAATAAGAATTCTGGTAATGTAAAATACTACTGGTAGCTCCGCCCCCTCCTTCCAGGACGCCCTGACTTCCAGGAGCAATATTTTTGACTGGCAGTCTTGATTTTTTTCCCACGCTATGTGTTTGAGCAGTCCAGCAGCTTATAATTTTATTCTCTGCAATTTTCTCCATCTCTTTGGTTTTTTAAGTAAAGAGGAAAGAGGCCCTAAAATCCCGCCTATAAAAGCGCCTGACTTGGGGGTTGCCGAGGAGATGTGAGGGGTCTTTCATGTTCTCGCCGCCGCTCCGACAGACTCTGCTCCGCTGCTACACAGCGCTGTATTTATAGCTGAGGTTTCTCTCAAGCCACTGCTGCTCTGAAGCTCCAAGCTCAGGCCTGGTCCTTCCTTCCCGTAGATATAAACCGAGTGCTAATCGTAACAGCTGGGAGCGCCGCGCTGGGCCCTTTTCTTTTCAACTGCATCACTGGACCTAGTGTCATTCCTTTATTGCTTTCACTTTTCAGTAGTTAGACCTCATGGGTGTTGAATTTATGTCCTTTTGTTGCATGTGCACAGATAACACACTACAGGTTTTTTATGTAATGACCTAAAAAAAATACTATTAATTTACCTTTCTTTCTATCGTTTGAATCTTTACAGGCAGCATACTAACCCTAAAAAACCTCAAAGACTCATTTGAATACCTTTCATGGGAAGCAAATCCACTACCGCTTACAGCTGATTTATGTAGAGTCAGTTTGTAAAAATACATAGCATGTAAATACTGCAAAAAAAATCATTTTTAATTTGTGCAGAACATTTGTCAATACATTTCAGTACAGAAAAGTACATATTTATAATCTATGCTGTCTTACATGAAAATGCAATGCATATGCATATGTATGGAATGGTATGTATTTTTTTTTAAACCCTGAATATATAAAACACTGCTTGTGTAGGTAGCACACTTGTGATGTATAAACATTGCACCCTTCTAGGTTTTGAATCAGAGCTATAATTAAAACAAGTGATGGAAAAATTGATTTTAGAGTTTTGGAGACATTAGTGAGGAGGATTTGTGTTTGTTTTGAATGTCGGAAAACAAATCAGGTCACTCGTTCCATGTTGTAATGGCTTGTGCTCTTTCACAAATTACATAATGCGTCCGAAGCAACGGTGGATTCAGGTAAAAGGTCTGGGAACCGAATTGAACCAGTCCAAACAAATAAGCTCACTTAGCCGTATAGGCCAGGTTGTGATGGACAGAATAATGTCAGTTAAATGGAAAGAGAGCAGCTCACTAGGTATAAAAACTGAGCTACAAATACACACTTATATAGATGGACAAAAGTTGTGTCTAAAGAATGTAATGAAGTCATACGTAACATCTTTATGCTATGAACAGGTGTGGAAGTGTTAATGCTTTCTGTCTATGTTCTGATCTTTTAATCACAGTCAGGTTGAGTGTTATATAACGAAAACAGCCCGTAGTTGTTTGTGTGCGTCTCGGTGGATTAGAGGTGCGATTTGGACAGGGCAAGAGTTGGCAACACGTCTGATGGGCGAGACACACACAATCTTGTGAATGGAGAGAGGGTAAGAGATCAGAATTGGGGAGGATTTTGGCTGTTCAAATCTGTATTGATCACTTTAGCCGCATTTACACTGACTGTTTGAAGGGACTCGATTCCATTTGTGCACAGATCGGACGTGTAAGCAGGAAAGCACACATTACGATATTCTCCGGCCTCGTTCATATGTGGAAATAAATCTGATATGAATCGTATACATGTATCCGCAATGTAAGCGAACAGATGTCTCGTGCGTCATAAAAAAAATGCAATGCTGACAAATGACGTGAACTCGGGTGGAAACCACCCGCGATCAAATGACTGTGTATTGAAGTTTTATAGAAATAAAGCTCTATAATCTTGTATAATCCTTCATTTTGTCTGATTATTGCATATCACAACAATTTAAATCCTCTGTGGTTTCTGTTCCGGATCAGTATGTCTACCTTGAATTGTTTTGCCAAGTGTTTATTGTAAATGCAGATATCGGATATGAGTCATTTTTAAAATATGATGTAAGCGGGTCGTACAAAAAATCGGATATAGGCAACAAATCGGAATTAGGCATTAAGATTTGCAGTGTAAATCCAGCATTTGAAGGAAACTACGGTGCTTGTTTATAAACCAGGTCAGAGCAAAAATTAAATGGCGTGATTAAATTAGGGTTGCATAACGATTAATCGCAATTAATCTATTGCAGAATAAAGGTTTTTGTTTACATCATGTATGTGTGTACTGTAAATAATAACTTTGTATAAATAAATACAAATAAATAAATACAATAATGGCCAAAGATTAATCGCGATTAATCGCATATCATATAGAATTATACAAATATAAATAAATATACACATGTAAATGTTTCTAAAAGTATTTATATATACATAATTATTACACACAGCACACACTCAAATATTATGCCAAAAAAAATCAGTTTTATTTTGTATGCTTTAAATCGTGATTAATTTTTGCCTAGCACTAAAATATTTTTTCTTAATTATACATGCAAGTGTTAATATTTACATATTTACAATACATGCATTTGTATGTATATATATATATATATAGATATATATAGATATCAGATATTTATTTTATTTATTTATGTATTTATGTATTTATTTATTTATTTATTTCACAGTTCACACAAATATAGGATGTAAACAAATCCTTTATTATGCAATAGATTAATCTGGATTAGTCGTTTTGTAACCCTAGATCAAATGAACGGATTGGGAGGGGTTGCTTATACCCATGCGTGAGTCAAAGATATTGACGCACATTTCTAAAAAAGATTGTGTTTTTACTCTAAATAATACTTTGTATACTCTAAATATACTCTATAATCTTGTATAATCCTTCATTTTGTCTGATTATTGCATATCACAACAATTTAAATCCTCTGTGGTTTCTGTTCCGGATCAGTATGTCTACCTTGAATTGTTTTGCCAAGTGTTTATTGTAAATGCAGATATCGGATATGAGTCATTTTTAAAATATGATGTAAGCGGGTCGTACAAAAAATCGGATATAGGCAACAAATCGGAATTAGGCATTAAGATTTGCAGTGTAAATCCAGCATTTGAAGGAAACTACGGTGCTTGTTTATAAACCAGGTCAGAGCAAAAATTAAATGGCGTGATTAAATTAGGGTTGCATAACGATTAATCGCAATTAATCTATTGCAGAATAAAGGTTTTTGTTTACATCATGTATGTGTGTACTGTAAATAATAACTTTGTATAAATAAATACAAATAAATAAATACAATAATGGCCAAAGATTAATCGCGATTAATCGCATATCATATAGAATTATACAAATATAAATAAATATACACATGTAAATGTTTCTAAAAGTATTTATATATACATAATTATTACACACAGCACACACTCAAATATTATGCCAAAAAAAATCAGTTTTATTTTGTATGCTTTAAATCGTGATTAATTTTTGCCTAGCACTAAAATATTTTTTCTTAATTATACATGCAAGTGTTAATATTTACATATTTACAATACATGCATTTGTATGTATATATATATATATATAGATATATATAGATATCAGATATTTATTTTATTTATTTATGTATTTATGTATTTATTTATTTATTTATTTCACAGTTCACACAAATATAGGATGTAAACAAATCCTTTATTATGCAATAGATTAATCTGGATTAGTCGTTTTGTAACCCTAGATCAAATGAACGGATTGGGAGGGGTTGCTTATACCCATGCGTGAGTCAAAGATATTGACGCACATTTCTAAAAAAGATTGTGTTTTTACTCTAAATAATACTTTGTATACTCTAAATATACTCTATAATCTTGTATAATCATTCATTTTGTCTGATTATTGCATATCACAACAATTTAAATCCTCTGTGGTTTCTGTTCCGGATCAGTATGTCTACCTTGAATTGTTTTGCCAAGTGTTTATTGTAAATGCAGATATCGGATATGAGTCATTTTTAAAATATGATGTAAGCGGGTCGTACAAAAAATCGGATATAGGCAACAAATCGGAATTAGGCATTAAGATTTGCAGTGTAAATCCAGCATTTGAAGGAAACTACGGTGCTTGTTTATAAACCAGGTCAGAGCAAAAATTAAATGGCGTGATTAAATTAGGGTTGCATAACGATTAATCGCAATTAATCTATTGCAGAATAAAGGTTTTTGTTTACATCATGTATGTGTGTACTGTAAATAATAACTTTGTATAAATAAATACAAATAAATAAATACAATAATGGCCAAAGATTAATCGCGATTAATCGCATATCATATAGAATTATACAAATATAAATAAATATACACATGTAAATGTTTCTAAAAGTATTTATATATACATAATTATTACACACAGCACACACTCAAATATTATGCCAAAAAAAATCAGTTTTATTTTGTATGCGATAAATCGTGATTAATTTTTGCCTAGCACTAAAATATTTTTTCTTAATTATACATGCAAGTGTTAATATTTACATATTTACAATACATGCATTTGTATGTATATATATATATATATATATAGATATATATAGATATCAGATATTTATTTTATTTATTTATGTATTTATGTATTTATTTATTTATTTATTTCACAGTTCACACAAATATAGGATGTAAACAAATCCTTTATTATGCAATAGATTAATCTGGATTAGTCGTTTTGTAACCCTAGATCAAATGAACGGATTGGGAGGGGTTGCTTATACCCATGCGTGAGTCAAAGATATTGACGCACATTTCTAAAAAAGATTGTGTTTTTACTCTAAATAATACTTTGCTTTTATTTTATGTGCATCTGCGGCTGTTTCATCAACTAATCTTTTCCTCTCTCTGCTTTTTTCCAGAATGAAGAGTAGAAAGCCGGAGCATCAGAATCTCTCACCATTCATCACAAGCCGGACCTCAGAAACTGGACCTCAAGAAACTCACTAACCGAATCTTCCTGGACCGTACATACATCAGCTGGACACTACCAAAACTACATGGACCTCACAACATATCCGGACCTCACGAATGCTGGATTCCACTGACCTTAGGTCTCCCACAGCCTGGATCCCTCAAAACCGAGCTTTCACTGTGCATACTTCTTCAGACTTTACCAGAACTTGGTTATGACTGTCCGAGCAATAGCTGTTACGGACTTGGTACAAATCGCTGTTAGAAATGCTGCCTTTGAAATGGTACTACAGCACCTTTCAGCTTTGAGGTACAGACGACGGTGCTGCTTTAGTTGTTCTGACACAATGTTAATGTAAATGATGGTACATTATTAGCCAAAAGCGTACAACAAATGGTTTGGTACAGGGATGCTCAACCGAGCGATCGCATGGGTACGACGGCATAACTATCAGCAGTGTTTATTATACCAGACTTACAGATGGTGTTATACATCACGATGTCACTGTCAAAAAACATACATTTATACACCCAGTGCAGACGTACAGACGACCTCAAGCACGCAGACTTGACCTCAGGACTTAGAGTTTACACACACACTGTGTTTCAGCACTGTGAGCCATGTCTGACCTCATGCTGTCAAACACACACTGTGATGTCTGTCAAACCTTTACGAATTCATGTTTCATTTCATATGGTCGAATCCCCTACGATTATAGTTGGTATATATCACATAAAGAAAAACATGAAATTGGTACTTATTTGCTTTTGTTTTCTTTTGTTCTTTTTCTACAGGCACAGGTTTAGTTACCACAGAGTTGGTACTCAATAATACAGTTGAGATTTTGCATATTTTTGTTTGGTAAATGGCGCCAACATCAGTAAATATGATGCCTTACAGCCTTGCTTGGGCTAGATTAGCGTATTTAAGCAATTACATATGGGTGTGTAAACTTGTGACTGAACTAACGTTACTGATCATTATATCGTCATTATGGGTCAAACCGAATAAAAACCTGGTAACCGTCCAGTTTGTTACCGTTTAAGTCAAGAAAGCCTCAATAGAGTGCAAGTCAATACAGACAGCAGTACTGGTTTCTTATTTTAGTATCTTGCTGTTATGTTTTGGAAGCCAGTAGAAGTTGCTCAACTTTTTTAGGCTATTACAGTTATTTCCTGTTTTATTTTGCTTAAAATAACTCGTGTTGTGGCATTGCTAAGGTCACAGAAACTAAATTTTTTTTTAAGGAAAAACTCGATGTCTGTCATTTTTTTGCTGCTGAAATGAAAAACAATGAACAATCTGTAAATTATTGAATATAGAAATGTTGTTCTTGGTTCTCTTAAGAGTTAAAGTATTTAACATTTCATGGTTTGTGTTTTATTCCTATAGACATGTCTTTTAAAAATGTGTCTTAATATTCTTACGTTTTGTTTAGTGTTTTTTTTTTTGTGGGGAATATTTGCTTTTTGGAAATGTGTAATCCAACTTTTTGACACAATGGTACAGTTCAATAGGGTTACCTTAATTTTTTAAAGATGTATTATAACGTATTCTGCACATCAGGGACTTTAAATTTCCCTTTCCCACCAAAATTATAGTTTTTATACTTGCAGTTCCCTTGACTCTGATTGGCTGTGACAGTGGTGTTCTTGTAAACTGATAGACTACTGTTATTTGATAGATTGCAGTTGTTAGTTTAACACCCTGCGGTTGTGTTTGTGCGACCTCACTTTCGCAACCATTGTGTGGCCAGACCTTCAACATCTCAACTAAATTTGTTCTCCCATGTATATAATGCATTGTATAAAGAGATAATGATGGCTATTTGGTTTTATGACTGCTGAAAGCAAGCAGATGATCGGTCATCTTGAGTGAATTGAAACACGTAAACGGTACGAGTGTATGTATAGGTGTATGCACATGTAAACAGATGTTTGTTTTACGAAAGAAATTTCCAGCGGTAAAATTACCCGTTTTGAAGATTGAGATCTTCTGGAACCTTGATGTTTAATAAAGTAGAAGCGCTTATCTTTTCAGACGTTTTTGTCTCACGTGTCTTTTATGAATGTCTTTTGCCTGATGATGTGCTAGATGAGACACTATTAAGCCATGGCTTTGTTCACACTGCATTGTCAGAAAAAATGTGTCACTAGTGTGATACCCTTAAAAAGTACAACTTTGCACCTAAAGGGTTCATATTAGTACCTTAAAGGTACATACTTGTGCCAGATGTATACATATCTGTAACTAAATAGCGCATATTAGGACTAGGGTTGCATAACGATTAATCGCGATTAATCTATTGCAGAATAAAGGTTTTTGTTTACATCATATATTTGTGTGAACTGTGAATAATAATGATGTATATAAATATGCACACATGCATGTATATTTTTAAAATTAGAGCTGTCAAAAGATGAATCGCGATTAATCGCATCCAAAATAAACGTTTGTGTTTACATAACGTGTGTGTGTACTGTGTGTAAATATTATGTATATATAAATACACACATTCAGGTATATATTTATGAAATATTTGCATTTATATACTGTATATACATTTATATAATATAGAAATATAAATATTTTATATATAAATATAACCAATTTTTCTTAAATTTATACATGACTATGTGTGTTTTTTATATAATTAATAATTATACACACATGTAAACACAAACTTTTACTTTGGATGCGATTAATCGCGATTAATCTTTTGACAGCCCTAGAAAAATATATTATAAGTGTTAATATATCATATAAATTATACATTAATATACAAATGTATATACACATAAACATTTTTTAAATATATACATGCATGTGGGTGTATTTATTTATACAAAGTTATTATTCACAGTACACACATACACACACATGATGTAAATAAAAACCTTTATTCTGTAATAGATTAATCGCGATTAATCGTTATGCAACCCTAATAAGGACCAAAAAACTTTTTATTGTGAAAAAAAGAAGAAAATATGGTCTTTGTAATCTTTCATAAAACCCTTACACTAGTATCGTCATCATCATTTTTCACCTCTTATCTCTCTGTTCTTCAGTATTGTGGCCACATCACAATCTAACTGATTCACAATAGATAAACTTATGTTTCATCCTACTGCATTTCTTTTCTATTGTAAGTATTTGTGAATTCTGCTCATTTGACACACAACCTTTTGCATACTGTGTAGTAGAGAAATTTACTTATCCGTATTTGTGGCATGCATTTTAGCATGGCTATCATCGGCATCTATTGATTTTAAAATAGTGAGTTACAGCCTGTATAGTCACATTTCACTCATGTAGGCATTTCTTTCTGAGAGTCGGATATTAAACATGAGATTCTTAAATTACAACATGTAGACTAGGCTCTAGAGAACAGGAACATATGGAAAGTCTTTTAGTATGTGGATATGGAGAGAATGACATGAGGTGCACCTCATCAGTGAAGTTGTCCACAAGCATTCCTTCTATGTACATTTGCGCATTTGGGAGATATTTTATCCATAGTGACTGAGTCTATACATTTGTAATCAGAATGTTTGCCCATGGGGTTCGAACCTGTGACCTTTTGCATTGCTAATGCAATGCTCTGTTGAGCTACATGACAATAAGCTCAGTGAAGGCTTAACAAACACAAGTGTTTATGAGATGGATGTGTGCTGGATTAAGTCAGGTGGATCTAAACTCTGTTTGAGGCCATAGCTGTAGGGATTTACCCTGATTGTTGGCAACATAGTAGCCTGTTTAATCAGATCTGGAAGCTCTGGCGAAATGTCCTAGATGGGAACGCAGCGTTCCTGCTTTCACTGTCCCGCATTCGGAGGGCTCGCGCTGGGGATGTCGCCCCCAGATTTCCCCTTTAACTCAATTAGCCTTCTCATTCGCTGTTTCACATTAGTTATGCATTGGCTAAGCACAATATCATGACTATATATGGACACAACACTAAAGACTTGCCATGCCCTATGTGTATGCGCTTTAGTGAATATATATTTTTATTTCAATGTGTAGTAGTAGTGCGTGTACAAAACCAAATGCTACCACATTGCTATAGTGTGGGTTGTTGAAAGGGCATTGCTGTGTGATTGGACATCGGACGCACGCGCGTTGCCGCGGTCACTCACGCGTCTGGCCCGAAGCAATGTCCTTTTAATATTAAATATCTTTGGCCCGAAGTATTCGACTTTGTTCGGCGCCGCAAGAACTGACATGCGGGTGACGTCAAAGTACCGCGAGAGCGAGTCAAAATTAGCCCGCTCTCGCGGTACTTTGACGTCTTCCACTTGTCAGTTCTTGCGGCGAGCACGAATGCTTCGGGGCCAAAGATAAAGACGAACACAATTTGTGTTGGTTTCTGTCTGGCTAGTGTCTAAACTGTCCTCTGGAACAAATACCTTGTGGGAAATAAAAATGTTTCGGTTTCCAAAAGATGAGGGGAGATGATGAGCACGAGTCACCTCTGTGTGTGGATTTGGCAGCAGGCAAGAGTTTAAGCTTCTGTAATTTATACATTAATTTTACTCATAACGTAGCTCAGTTTAACGGTTGATTAACTATGATTTTTAACTAGGTTATTTACTGGTTATTTGTTTAGCTTTTTATCAAAAATCGACTCTAGATAGACTCTGTTGTTATTGATTCAATGCAGAAGTCTACCGGAAGTTAAGTTTGGTTTGTTTATGTTTTTGCCGCTGAAACCATAGCCCCAATAGTTATGGCTCTTATGTAGCCTATATCTCTACACTGTATACTGAGCTGTTTCCATGGGTTGAAACAACCCAACATTTGTAGAGTGTATGGCTGTTGCCCATTAATGTAAGCTATGTTTTTAATGCATTGCTTCTGAGTACAGACAATTAACAATACTGACAATGAAACCTACAGTACGTGAAGTAACAAAGAAATCCCTTTAAAGACTCACTTGAATTCACTTTAAAGACCCTCCTCGCAGACACACACCTGTTTTATAAAGCGTTTATAGGAAACCAGGTAGCTGACTGACAGGAATGACAGACATGTAGTCCTGCTCTCTCATTAGAGAGCGAAAATGACAGAGGTTTAACATCTGAACATGTAGACACAGCACACACAATGGCTTTTTAAAAGCACACACACAAAGAGTTCAGTGTTGTCTTTATTGTAGAGTGGTATAATCTGATCTGTCTGCTTCACTATGATGAAGTTTACAGTAAGTGTACACGTTTACGTTGAAGAATCCACATACACAGCAGGTTTTTAAAGCAATGCAGGAACAGCTGTTAAACTTAACACACAAGCGTGGATTCAAAATCATTTTTCTATGTGGCTTTTAACTATCCAACAGACAAAAGCGTGTCTAATATTGTCGAAGTATATAGTGTCTCAAAAAATTCTCTAAATATTACAGACCCATTGATGTGCTTTGAAATGCAAAGCTTTGTTTAAAGCAGTGGTTTACAAACTTTTATGATATGACAAAGTTTTATGATATTTTATACAACACATTCATTTGTCATAACATCTGTGAAATCAAACCACAGAAAAATAAGGCTACTAACCAACTGCGCTACATTTTATAGCTTACCCTGCTGAAAAAACAGCATCAGACCAGCATGGGAACTATGCTGGTTTGATGCTGGTTTAGCTGGTGGTCACCAGCATACCAGCACCAAAACACAACATATGCTGGTCTTACTGGTATGACCAGCATGGGATGCTGGTGCTAATGCTGGTTTGATGCTGGTTTAGCTGGTGCTAATGCTGGTTTGGTGCTGGTTTAGCTAGTGCTAATGCTGGTTTAGCTGGTGTTCACTAGCAAACCAGCACCAAAACACAACATGTGCTGGTATGCTGTTTTTTCTGCAGGGTAATATGTTTTGTTTTAGTCAAATTCTTAGTTTGAGATAGTTTAATGTCATTCATTTTCATGGAGGGGGGCACGCCGAAAAGTTTAAGAACCACTGGTTTAATGCATTGCATTGACATAGGAGTAGGTGCATTAAAAATGGGTTATTTCCCCCTCCAAAGTCGCTCCAAAAAAAGAGAAAAAATAAGTTTTTCATTGCTTTGTTTGCCAAGTGCATTTTAATTGGCCACAGTATGAGACATAATTGCGCAATTTATTTAGAGTTTATTTTATTTAAAAAAAACTTAAATTTTTATTTCATGGCAACAGGAATTTGCAATACAATCTACATCCTCTGGGTCTAAACTTATGACTAAATGAAATGTTTGTTTAAACAAAAAATTTTTGTTTATAGTTTTTGTTTTTTGCTTTTTTAAGAACTAAACATTATAGCCTGGTTACATACACAGGGCTTAGATAAATCCAGGAGTAAGCCTTATTTAAACTAGGACTTTTAAGTCTAAATAAATGTGGATTATTAAAAACATTACGTGTGTGTCTTGAATCAAAACAATGGCACTGAAATATGTTAAGATGTCAGTGCAAGTTGTTTTTAGGTGAAGAGATAGCCAAAAACAAAAAGCAAACAAAAACATGTCATTATTTATTCACCTACATTTGGTTTGGACCACCAATGTCTTCGTTGTCCAAATGCAGATTTCTGAAAATAAATAAACAAAGCTGTAAAGTAATATATTAAGCTGATAAATAAAGTTTAATAAAAAATAAAAGTTTAGGCAATTTTAGGATGTTTACTTTAAAATATTGTGTAACAACTGGAACAACAGTGATATCCACAACAAGAGAGAGGAGTAAGGGCGCACTCACACTAGTACAGTGCTTCCCAATCCTGGTTCTCGAGCACATCCTCCCAGAAAGTTTTAGATGTCTCCTTATTTAACACACCTGAACACCATTTGTGAGGTAAATCAGTGCAATAGAGGGTATGCAACAACGTCACTTTTCCACCTGTCCATTCCGGACATTCAACAAAATGGCTGGTTTTCATGGCTGCTGTGAAAATGCCAGTAAAACTGATTATTATCAGCTTAAATTGAATTTAGTTGGCCTTAACAGTGACCCTAACAACTTGCCAAACAACCAGTAGTCTGGGGACATTGGCATATGGCCAGACATTGCTTTTCCTGACATATATGTTTGTTTTGTCTAAAACTTTTAAACTATCCCACCTTTGTAGAACACTCATAATAATGGATGTTTTTTAATGAAGGCTCACTGACAAAACTTTGCAATTTCACAGAATAAGAGTATTCATTGGTGTATTTTTATAGGATTTTTTATCCCAAAATTTTCCATACCTGACATATGGCTACTGCTACCGATTTACTTCTCCTTTGAGTGTTTTTTGCATTCTGGAAAAAGACCGCTCCAAATATTTGTTGAATTTGTTAGCACAATTGATCACACAACTACTTTTCCCATTTTAGACGCGTTTTTAACGCTATGCTAATGCTGTCGCTCAGACTTTTTGCCACTTAGGGGGCGTAACTGCCGTCACTTTCACCGAAGGTGACATCACGTGCATACCCTCTATAATAATAAAATATTTCCCCTCCAACCTTTATGAAGTAAAAATTTCCTGAATGCTAGTATGCACTTTTTAGTCGCCCTTTAAACATGTAGCCCGGATCTAGAAAATCAGGAATGTGCTTAGTGAAGTTTGTGTATGTGTGTGTGTGTGCGTGTGTGGTAATCTCAGACCGCATTCTGATAACTCGTATGGGAAGAATTCAAATGAGCATGGGAAATGAGGTCAACACTGGGGTCAATGCTAGGCTCGCAGAGATTTTAAAATAGCTTGCACTAACTCTCAATCAACCTTTTTGGATTTGACATGTCTTATTGGTTATGCTTTGACTATAGGCTGAAAAAGTGCTCAAAAGCAAATACACTCTTAAACATAAAGGTGCTACAAAAGCCTCTTCATTATAAAAATGTATACAAGAAATGGTTCAATAGTTCTTTAAAGAACCAAAAAGGTTCTTCTATGGCATCGCTCTGAAAAACCTTTTAAGCACCTTTATTGTAAAGAGTGTAGTCATCTGTATTGTCTGTTGTTAAACAGAAAAGATCTGCAGATGTTAAAGGTTCCTAATGGAGCCAAAATGGTTCTTCAATGGCATTGTGTGCCATGTTTATTTTTAAGAGTGTAACAGGAAGAAATAAAGGCCTAGATGAAAGAATAAAGATAAGCAAACCAGAGGAGAGGCAGAAAACAATGAAAAGCTAAACTTGTAAACAAAAAGTAGGCACTATGCGTTAGACGGAACCAGAACAGAGCAGATAGATGGAGGTAAGATAGATGGATGTTGGAGTTAGAGAATGGGAGAACAAAGAATGTGAATGTGTTTGAAATGCGTGAGGGGTGTATGTGTGTACATGTGTGTACGTGTGTGCAGTATGTTAGGGGTTGATGTATAAAGGGCCCCACAGCAGTCTAGGGGATAATATTCAGCAGATGTGTCCTTATCTGACTCGAAGAGTCCCAGACATAGGGGAAAACACCAAAAACAGACGACTGTATGCAGAGCCGGCCTAAGGCATTAGGCGAACTAGGTGGCTGATTAGGATACTACGGTCACCAGGGGACATGAAATATGATATAAATATATAAAGAGAGCTGAGCAGTGACCATCAAATCAAAGAAAACGTTAACACAGATTAAGAAAATGTTTTTTTGCAACATAAGTAAAGGGAAAAAGTCTGCGGTTCCAGTCTGATGGCGAGTCACCTCAGAGGCTTGACACCAAACGCACCATTAATTCAGTCGAGTATCTGGCTTCCTTAATGCGTTTCGACCCTGAAGGCACAATACGTGGTCTTGAAAGTTTGTTGTGAAGCTCATTTGACTGCCAAGTCCCCAAGTTTGAGTTTTTTAGGGTAAAACTATCAAAGCCTGGCGAGTCGGTTCCTTTTATCAGAGGCCAAGAAGAGATGACTAGGCTCCTGAGGTGGCCGACCACCCTTTCATTAACAGTAAGGCCGAAACCACTGATAAACAGTCATTAGGCTTTGAACCGACAGAGCGCTAACTGTAAACCCAATGTAGCGCTGACAGCTAGCTTGCAAGGTAGCTTTAAAAATCTAAACGTTGAGAGCGATTGGTTTGCAACCACATGAAACTTCGTAATAATCTTATTTATTTCGAGGTAGACCTAGTTTATTATTGTAAACCACATTTTCAATACAGGGAACAAAAATAGTTTAGGATAGAAGGCGAGCCACTCCATCAAATGTTTTGAATAAAGCAAAGTCCCACAAAGCTGTGGTTAACAGAGGCATGGATATGAAATAATAGGAAAACAAATAAAATGGAAGTCAATGGGTACCAAGCGTGCCGCACAAGCCCTGAAAAGTGAAGCCAAAACGTCTCAATCGCCCCCCAGTAACTGGTCCCAGTATAGGTCATAAACCCCGCCTCCCCATGTTATTCAATGGGACTTGAGACCAACTAAAAAAATTAATTACACTTCAATTATCTTTTTTCCGAACCTAGTTTCTGTCATTCATTGTAGTTTTTATCACACTGATGCAAATTCAAATGTTTGTTTTTAAAATAAGTTTGTGTTTAGTTAGTTATTTAATGATATAAAAACGGTGGTGTCACGTCATGATTGACAGCTGTGATATCCTGTGATATGCGCATTCTGCGAGAGCGAGGGCAGGGTTTTGATTTTGCGGGTTCACTTCCTGCTCACTACTGCGCATGACTGGTCCCGAAATCGCTACTGCGCAGACTCAAGACCCAAGATGTCAGCGCCATATCGGGACTCTGGCGGCTTCACTTTTCACCAATGGAAGGGAGCGAACAGGCGTCGTCCATCTTTTTTTACAGTCTATGATGGGTACCATCAACTGTGTGCTTACCATGAGGTTGATTTTGAGATGTCAGTGAGAAAACTTGATAGAAGCAATGAATTTAACAATAATTGAATTCATACAAAGTTAATCGTGCAAAAACGTATGATTATCATAAAAAACTAAAATGAAACACCACACCTAACCCCAACGTCACAGGGTTCAAGGCAAATCGTCGAATTAGACACCTGGTAAAATACTTACAAATTGCCATAAGATAGCATTCGATTACAAAAATGTACAGCGCCATGTTCCTCGCCAATAATTTGGCGGCCACTTTTCTCTGAATGAATGTAAGAGGCTGTTTACACTTGGCATTAACATGCGTTTTCGTCGATCGGATCCCAAGTGGACGACGTTAATGCCAGGTGTAAACGGTGTTCAAAACGTTTTGAGCTCGTCCACTTTCGACCACTTTCAACCACATCCAGAGGTAGTCGAAACCACTTTCAATCGGATCGCTTTGGAGTTGCGGAAGGCATATGTGTTTGAACAGCAACACGCGACAGCCTGCCCTCCGCCCATTTATCTAATCTGAGGTATTAAACACAAGTTTTACGTCTTTTTTTGACTTCTGGCGTGAACATACGGTGAACAGCGCTATTTTTAGCCTTTCATTGATAAAACTAAAGCGGGGCTGATCTTCGTAGTTTCGTTTTGAAAGCTTGTAAAAGTTGTGCGGTCCTATTTCATCAATTGCGCTGAAAATTCAGAGAAAGCTCTTACATACACACGTACAAAACTCTGTGCAGCATGTTTACTTGCTAGACAAGCAGTGGACTCCAACATAATATTATTTTGCGTCCATATAAACTCATAATTACTCCCGCTCGCGTTTGAATGACAGCAGAGAGACTCGCCCACCGTCTCACAGACCACCCTCTCACAGTATTCAGGACAGAAGCGGTCGAAAGTGGACAAAAGAGACGGATTTAAATACCAGGTGTAAACGTAATGTGTCTCTCTCGTCCACTTGTGATCCGATCGAAGAAAACACATCTTAATACCAAGTGTAAACAGCCCCTAAGATGTGGTTTTGGAAGGGAGGGGAATTGTCACACAGCTCACGAAATTGTTTTCCACCCGTATATGACCTTTGATGAGACTACCATTTCTTGCGAGCTTATCTCTAAATATAGCTTGGAACAGAGCAATGTCCGTTGCTAATTAGTTGAGTTTTTGGTACAAACAGTCCAAAAATATCCCATCGGTCATGTGAAGTTGAGCAAGGATCTGTAATTCAGTTTCAGCATGTGTGACTTAGATTAGGTAAGGCATATGCAAGAATACGAGCATTCAACTTAAGTCGGAAACACTGGATTAGCGTATTCTTAAGCAAAGGTGATATGTATCATATGAGGACACGAGAAGATGCTTATTTGATAGACAGAATGTTCTTTTGCCTTAAAGGGGTTAGAGTGAAAGAAGCAAATTTGATCCAAGATGCCCTTGGTGGACCTTTGGATTCACTTGACCTCTAATCCGCTACTATACAACATACAAAAATGTATATTGTTATGGCAAGGAACATTAAAGCATTTTAAAATGTAGATACAATGACAGAGGACTAAAATCCCTTTTTGATAAGAGTGTTGTGTGTATCTCTGGGTTGGTTAGAGAGCAGTGGTTCTCAAACTTTTTCCGTGTGCGCCCCCCCCCCCCCTTGTGTACGGTTCATTCCTTCGCGGCCCCCCAAAGAAAATTTATGACAAAAACTGTTCTAAAATTTTACATTTTAATTAAACAAAACACATTAAGTTATACAAAGTAGTGCTGTTGGTTAGTAGCCTTATTTTTTTAGGTTTAAATACACAGAATTCATGATAAATGAATGTATTTTATAAAATGTCATAAAACTAGGGCCCCCCTGGCACCATCTCGCGGCCCCCCTGGTATGAGAACCACTGGGTTAGAGGTCACTGAAAATAGATTACGCATGCAGGCAGGAAAGACGCATTTTTGTAGGCCAACCCGAAAGTTAGCGGGACACTGGTTCTATCGACAAAATGCATATTTATTTTCCCAAAGACTTTTGTGTTATCAAAAAAAAAAACAAGCTTTGTGTTTAACAAACGTTTATGACACATGTTTAGTCCAACAAAATAATCTTCAAAGATTAATACAACATTTAAATGTGTTTACTAAAAAATTAGCTAACCTAAGCACTAGTGCTGGTGACTTCTTTTTCGAGAGTGCACGATGCGAAGCTTGTCAAAATAAAATAAAACAAAGCATGTGTGTGGCTCGTCATGTCAAAATATGTGTTCGGTGCGTCATGTGAACCTATGCATCATGTCAAAATACGTGCCTGCGGCAGACGCCTCGAATGGGTTTATGATAAAAGAGACGCTCACGTTTGCCAGAAACTCGCTAAATCTCATGTGTAATCATAGTTTAGTGTTAAGTGAGTGTCTTGCGAGTATTTTGTGAATGTGAGCGTCTCTTTTATCATAAACCCTTTCGACGCGTGTGCAGCATAATGGAAGAGAAGTCACCGTTCGCCCTTGAACCTTAGGCTACGAACAAACTACTACGGTATCTCGACATCAACCTCACCCCACCAAGCTTCCGACAGTTCTTTTAAACTTTATTAAACACATTTAAAAACACGTTCCCTGATAACAAAATACCTCGTGGATGAATCTTTGTTGGGAATTATGCCTGTTTTGCAATGTTTACGAGATCTTCATCCGTGAGAGGTTTAAAGTCCTCGACAAAGTCTGTAGTCCCATGTAGCAACTTGTTAGCAATCGCCCTTTTAAATACACGGTAAAGCTTTAAAAAGTCTCGAGTGGGGCTGTTACTGTGTGTTTTATGTTGTTGAATAACCTTGTTAACCCAACATCTTATTTAAGAGTTGAACCAAAACCAATTGACTTCAGGACAGTGGAACCAGAAGTGCTAAAAATGCTAACTCACGTCAATGCTAATGCGTCATCCCTGCGGCACTCTATACAGTAGTGCTTTTCAAAGCTCAGGCCTAAGTCCTCAGATAACTTCCTCTTTGAGTGGTTATGTCAAGAGACTCCTCAGCGGTTGAGATTTACCGGGCACACATGGAGAGGTGTCCGTTTAGGTCACTGCACACAATAAATCACATGCGTGAATGTGTTTGTGCTGCAGTGATGTCCTCATTGGTAACATCTCCATTACTGGGTAATAGTCAGTTAAGAAAGTCGTGACAGTGAACTTTCATGCAGTCAGGTAATCGTAATAAGAGCTTACACAAAGTTACCACAGTTTTATAGTTTTGTAATAGTAACAAGTGTGGTAGCCGGTATTTGGGCAGATACTGTTACAACGCTAAAATGTTTGCGACAAGGGAGATATTTTGGCTTTGTGTGTTTGTTTGTGTCTTTATTCAATGCTATATGAGTAAACTACTCGTATAAATGGTTTCACTCTTATACAAAAGACTAAAGAGAGAGAGGAGGCTGTCACAGAGAGAAGCTACTGTAACTCCTTAAGGCATTGTCACTCTTAAGACACAATACACAATAGCTTATAGAGAGAGAGAGAGAGAGAGAGAGAGAGAGAGAGAGAGAGAGAGAGAGAGAGAGAGAGAGAGAGAGAGAGAGAGAGAGAGAGAGAGAGAGAGAGAGAGAGAGACAGAGAGAGAGAGAGAGAGAGAGAGAGAGACAGAGAGAGAGAGAGAGAGAGAGAGAGAGAGAGAGAGAGAGAGAGAGAGAGAGAAGGGGGGATTACAGTTGCTGTTATGTAACTAAGATTAATTTGTCACATGGGACTTAACTCACAACCCAGTTTTGTTTACTTTATAAAACACGCACGCACGCACGCACGCACGCACGCACGCACGCACGCACGCACGCACGCACGCACGCACGACACACACACACACACACACACACACACACACACACACACACACACACACACAGTCACTGTTCATCATTACGAAACCACCAGTAAGCATGCTGCTGCTTTCCTCTTATTATAATGTAATAGACCTATGTTACCTGAAGTCATTGACCTGTGCTCCTGTGAGAGATATACATTTAGCAGATTAATTTCTCAAAATTTTTATATTCCAATTTTTGTTTCATCAGCCTTAGCCGATGACCGATACAGGCTGCCGATTTTCTTGGGACGATATTTGGAGCCGATACTGCTTTTGCTCACTCAATTAACATCATAAAAATGACACGATGATGCCAAATCTTACAAGTCTCAATTTAAAAAAGGTACATTTATTGAACTTTAAAAAAACTATATTTAACAAATAGTAAAAACAGGTGAGGGTGCTATGGAACCATAAACTGCCCTCTCCACAATGACGAGGAACTATCAGCAAAAGATACTGATTTCTAGCACTTTACTACTACAAATATATATAGAGAGAGCTTATTTTAATTAGGAAATATAACTAGTTTTTAACAAACATGCCTTACTAAAAACATTACTTGTGTCCATTTTGAGGCAAAACACAGGGCACTGATGTATTTTAAGATATGTTAAATAGAGATGTTATCAGTTTGGATTTTTCTTACATTTATTTTAGTCTAGGACTAGTCTAATCCCTGTCCGGGAAACCACCTCAAAGAGATGAGAAATAAAAAGCCGCTTTGTTCAGCTATGATCAGCTGTTAGGCCGAGCTTTCGATGTTGTCATGGAAAGGTTAGTTGTTTTTAGTCACATGACCTGCAATCGCTGTTAATAATGCCAGAAAAAAAAGCCTAACGCGGCAGCCCCGTATCGGCCGATGCCGATACACATAAAACTCACAAATATCGGCCCGATATATTGGTCTATCTCTAATTTAATTTTATGAATTTGAAAAAGTAGAAATGTTTTTAAAAACAACGCATCATATGTTAAATTACAACCCAATGGGCAGGGTTCATCCCTTTTTGACCCAACACTGGGTTGACAACCCAGCAGACTGTAGGGGATGGTTTCAAACACAGCTAAAGTGTTTGGGGGGCTGTTCACCGCATAATGAGTTTGAAATCACAGAAAAAAAAATTAAGAAACCCCTCCAGTTTTGACTTTAATCATCATTTCTGGATGTATTGTGACCATTGTGAAAACAAAAATAAACATTGGGAGTAACATAAAGTCACTCAACAGCAAATGTAAAAGACTGAGAGCATGATAAGACCAATAAAAGATGTGACTAAAAATCAGTTTAAATTTTTTTTTTAAATTTTCCTAAGAAAAACATGTAAAAACATTAGTATTTTGTTGTTGAGAAATTAATTTAGACTTGTCTTCTCTGCATTACTGAAGATTGGAAAACACTGCTTCTTTTTTATGTTGGTATTTTGACCGTTTTCCCCATTTCAATTTTAAGTACATAAATGCAAATACATTTTAATTTTACTTAAACACATAAATAGTAAATCTAGAAAGACTAAAAGGGACCATTGAAATGTTTTTTTTTTCTGCAGCTGTATATCAGATGTTTTGTATGTGTAATAATGTAATGCTATCCTTGGCACTACGACTGGCATAAAATCACTGCCTAAAAATTACGTTAACATTGAAACTGAGCCTTTACAGATAGTGTACACACACAGAATAACATATCTGCCTTTAACATTTCACAAGTTATGAGTTTCTGATGCTAATGAACACGCCACACTTTAATAAACATGTTTGTTTATGTGTGTGTGTTTGTGTGAATGTTGTATAACAACTCTTAGGAGGGGTGTGTCCTACTGACCTTTAGTGTTCTCAGGGTCATAACATTAGAAAGCAGACGACACGCACATGCACACACGGACACATACAGCACTGTAGTGTGTGTTGTTGAGGGAGGGTGTAAAGTCTTTGATCAGAGCACAAGCTACATTCCACATCTCTCTCTCTCTCTCTCTCTCTCTCTATGAGAAAGAGAGCAGGATATTTTTGATTGATGCCTGTGGTTAAGCAGGATGAATATAATTTGAGTTTGTGAAGCGTAAGGCCGGCAGAAGCTTTGCTTGTATGTGTATATATATATATATATATATATATATATATATATATATCACACATAAAAACACACAGTACTTTCATGAGTTTGATGGGTTTACTTTCATAACATAAATCAGTCACACCTTATCATGTAAATTGTATTTAAGATCATTATTGACACAGCACGTAATATTTGAAATGTTTTTTTTTTCTTAATTTTGTTATTTTTATTAAGCCCACACGTACGCTCTAAAAAATTGCTGGGTTGTTTGAAGCAACGGTTGGGTAAAATATGGACAAACCCAACTTTTGGCTTTAACCTGTGCTGGGTTGTTTCAATCCAAAATGCTGGGACATTTTCACAAGATAATTTTACCAGACCACAAAGATTTGGTTTGTTCATATTTTACCCAACCCAATCATTGTCCAATCGTCATTCCTGTTTTTGTCATTTGGGCTTGCTTGTTTAAAGTGAATGTCTTAAAAAATTATTTGCCTAAAATACGCAAATTGTCTTCGTCATTGATGTCATTTTATGTCACAGCTTGGCAAAACCATGATTTCCCATTTGCTGTTGCTAGCAGAGACAGGTGTCAAAGACATATAAATATACCTGAAGAGAGCTACAGTATCTCTTAGTACTGTAGTTATTACGTCCACCAGCAGGGATTAGTGCTGAAAAGTCAAAGAACCAGTCAAACCCTGACCTCTTAATTCTAACTAGCCAAACCGTCAAACTCGACAGGTGGTATTTATAAGCATGGGGAGGGAACATATTTGCTTATTAGGCAAAACTAAGTATACACCCCTGCAAATTAGTTATTTTTCGACCGTTTCTTGGGCGAGTGCAGTTTAAATGCAACAGGGTTGTAAGTTTCACTTTGAGTTTAAATGAAAATATTATAAATATTGTAAACTTTTAAGCCCACTAGAATAAAGATGGTCCCAGAGTTCATTTCTCACCATGCAATGTATATTTAATAGCAGTTTACAATTTGAACTCTTGTGCTCACGAGACAGGTATTATGATGATGTCATAAGAACAAGAAAGGACAGGAAAACCTTTAGTGCGGCCCTCGGGCAAGGGAGGACCTGAAACAAAGAAAAAAACAAACATCAATACCACAGTTATTTGCAAGACTTAAAAACTATGAATGCTGTGTATTGGTGTATTTGTACAATTGCCTGATATTGTTAGTATTTTGGTGATCTGATTTTAAAAGTGACCAAAAGTAATGTCTGGGGAGTATTGGTAGATGGTAATTGGTAGACAAAATGGAAAAGGCACTAAACTTAAAAGCTATTTATTGGACAAAATAATTTGGCAAAAATATCAATCAAATTGTATGATAGAATCTGGATTTATTTAAATATAAAAAACATAGAAAAATAAAAAGCACAAAGGTAATAAAGCATGCATTGACTACAGTTTTGTCTGATATTAATATTTGTTGATGTTCTTTTATGGTAATATCTTGTAGTCATTGTTCTGGGCTATGGTGTTGTAAACTAAAGCAGATGTGTTGTGTACATTTTTGGCCAACCCACTTAAAATTCTTCTTGAAGCTGAGCTTCAATTTATACTGCAAAGACACCAATGCAACACGCATACAAAATGTTTAATGTATCTTTAAAGCAACACTATGTAGTTTTTTTACCTTTAAATAT
Source organism: Paramisgurnus dabryanus (assembly GCF_030506205.2). NCBI lineage: Eukaryota > Metazoa > Chordata > Actinopteri > Cypriniformes > Cobitidae > Paramisgurnus > Paramisgurnus dabryanus. Next base: position 16,239,147 of record NC_133344.1, read on the forward strand.
TGTCTCTAAAATTATTTCAGTGATAGAACAACTTTTAACTGGACAAATTGTACTGTTGCTGCAACCTGAGCAGCCTCCTAGCTGCTACAAGCACACTCTGTAAGTGGCGGTGGAGGGTAGGAAACACAGCCCCGCCCCTCCCCCTGCCTGCAAAAGAGTGTCTGATACCAGGCACTGTTGCGCTTTTCAACCACATGGGGGAGCTGTAAGTCATTTTTACATGGAAACTACATAGTGTTGCTTTAATAAAATTGAATAAAGAATACATTTGTACTTCACTTTTGGCCACTATTGTATATATTTGAAATTTTAATAATAAAAAATTTAATAATATTTGAATTAATATTTTTACCTCTTTAAATTAAGTACAAGTTTAAATTAAAGGGGAAATTTGCTAATAAAAAATGCATTTGGCTCTTTGGCCAAATCATATAGATAGACAACAATAGCACTTTAATACAATACATATGGACAAAGCCTATAGGATACTATTATACATGCTCAAATATATCTAAAATGTGCTCAGCATCTGTAGAAATATGCAGAAATTACTGAAAAATGAACGTTTGTACTAAAATTTACAAAAAAGTACAAATTCTTTTGTGTCATTTCAAGATATATTGAGATACAGTATGGGGAGAGGGACACAAAGTAACGCTTTTTGGCTCTGGCTCTATCATTCAAAAAAATATTTAAGTTAGATTAATCTTTTTTTTTACACAATCAACATACACATCTCTGTTGAAAATGAACACATGAAGTTTGATTGTGGGGCCTACTGTTATCACACAATTACACTGAAGGTGACAGGAGTGCAAACGTTACAACTTACCCCATAGTTGTGAAAACAAAAATGTTTTCAATCCCAGCTATCAGTTACTAGAAGTTGCTGACATGTTTCAAAATGGTGTTATGTTTTAGGTAACAAAACAGTGATTAAAATAATATAAGGTTGGATTTGGTGCCTTACACACCCAACCCAGAAATCGGAAAAAAAACACAAGATGAAGAAATTTACTTTCATTCCTCCAAAACACTCTTTGTTCAATCGCATCCAAAAAGCATCAAAACTTTTCACAAATTCACAGGAGATCATCTTCTGACAGTAAAAGAAAAAGACAAAAAGTACACATTGCTCGTCCCTGTGTAAATATGTACATCTCAACAATGAATGGTGACAAAGAAAATAGTAAAAATGTAAATTTATTTACCCTGCAGTGCATGCTGGGAATCCTGGATGTTATCTGTAATTTGTTGATACCCAGCATGCATTGCAGCATGAAGCTTTACATACTGTATCTTTGTCACCATTGTTGAGATCCATACTCTGATTCTTGATGTTTGTGTGTCTAAATGGCACATTGGTTTCTTTTTTATGTTCAAATTGTCTTAAAATCTGTCAGAATTATAAACTGCTATGATAGAAAAAAATATGCTGTTAGTTGATCAAACACTAAATGCATAAATCAACTCACACTCTTAAAACAGTGCTAAAAAGCACTAAAAGTGGTTCTTGGCCCGTAATCACAGAGGAACCATTTTTAGTGCTATATAACACCTATGAAGAACCATACGGGGGTCGTATAGCACCACATGTGGTTCTACATAGCACTATATGGTTATACACCAGTGCTACACAGGTTCTTCTCCGGTGCTATATGGCACTTAAAATGGTTCCTCTATAATTACAAGCCAAGAACCACTTTTAGTGCTATTTAGCACCATTTGTTTTTAGAGTGCAGATGATGATCTTAAGCCTCAGATACTAACCACCACTGTGATTATTACATCATTGGCTTCTTTTTACCACAACAAACTTGTTTTAAACAATAATTTTTAACAGACACAGGATAAGCTAGCAAGCCTAGAGTCAAGAGTCCAACTAAAACAATCACTGATCACCGTATTTGTGACTGAAACAAAACCTATAAGTAAATAGTTTTCTACAGCAATATTTTACAGAACATTCAGATACAACGTTTTATAACAGTTTGAAAATGATAGAATGTAACCTTCCTCTTACATTCACACAACCGATAAACGTTCTTAAAGGGGCCATGACATTAAAATCTGACTTTTTCCATGTTTAAGTGCTATGATTGGATCCCCAGTGCCTAGAAACCTAGAAAATTGGAAAAAGATCAACCCAGTAACTTTGTTTTGGTAAACCATTCACATAGAAAAATAGGTTGTTGAAATTTGGCTCTCCTTATGATGTCATAAGGAGCACTTATTATAATAATACCGCCCCTTAATCTGCACTATCCAATCACAACACTGCCATTTACTGCAGAGAGAAAGAGAGAAAGAGAAAATAATTTACAGCACAGTTGAGTTTCAATTGCAACAAACCACCATCATTGTGATCAGTGTTTGCATTTTAAAGGACACGGGCAAAACGGCACATTTTTGCTCACACCTGCAAAGTGGCAATTTTAACATGCTATAATAAATTATCTATATGTTATTTGGGGCTAAAACTTTACATGTGTGCTCTGGGGACACCAAAGATTTATTTGACATCTTAAAAAAGTCTTGTGCCATGGGCCCTTTAAAACATTAACAAAACTGGACTAGAGTTACCATGAATGGACTTTTTTCAACAAGAAAAATATACGTTTTGCCAGGTTTTCATAGACGTAGAAAATATTGTTTAGGGCAAGTTGTTTGTTTTTTATTGGCTCAAGTTATAAATTATAGATGTGAACTAGTACCCTATTGTTTTTTTTTTTTTGTGATTGAAACCCATTTTTGTGTAGATGAGACCGTAAGCACCAGGAAATAGTTTTTACAATGCATAGCTTAGTGGTAGAACATTGCTTTAGAAGCGCGACAGGTCATGGGTTCAAACACATACTGATAAAATGTTTATCTTGTTATGCACTGTAGGCCACTTTGGATAAAAGCATCTGCTAAATCCGTAAATGTAAACATGTTTATGTGATGATTGGTTTCAAGATAAGCAGATCATTAGCCTGGTAATCAAGTAATTGAAGTCAATGAGATGACTATACACTAATAGTAAAACCAACATGTGTGTGTGTGTGTGTGTGTGTGTGTGTGTGCAAGGTGCTATTAAAGGGTTCTTTGCTGCAATGCCATATAGAACCTTTTTAGAGAAAGAACCCTTTCCTTTTTTACCTTTTTAGTCCTTAGAACTTCTTTTCACTAAAAATAAGTTTTTGTGCACCAGAGAGGTTCTGTGGACATCAAAGGTTCTTTACAGAACTATGCAGCCCAACAAAGAACCTTTAAGGGTTTTTATGTTTATGAGGATGGTGGGGTGATTTCCAGGAATACCATCAGGCATGTGCAGGGTCCTGCTCTGAATTCGGCCCCACTGGGGACATCAGGTCTCCACATTCCACTCCTGTTGCCACGACGACCTCCATGCTAACAACACAGTCCAACTCTTTAACCCCTCAACTAGTGGAGACACTTCCTGTAGCACGTACACCCGGCACGCTCGCACGGCCACTTAAAAAACAAACAAACACACACACTATAACATGTGTGTAATCCAGTAAATGAGCTAACACATGCAGCACTACGGCCCACTTATGTGTGAGGGGATAAGCTCGAAAAAAATGTCTATAAAAAAGTACAGTGGTTATACTACTCCAGTAAGAAATATACCTTTTTATTATAGACCTTGTGATAATATTATTATATAGCTTATAGTGTAATGTTACTGTGATAATCTATGAAAATCTATGTGAAATATAAATCTATAAACCATTTATTTATGTTACAATAATTTCTTGCCCCAAATTCTGTCATCATTTACTCACTCTCATGTTGTTAGAAACCTCTATGAGTTTTTTTTATTCTGTTGAACACAAAAGAATATATTAATATCATAGTTGGTAATCACACAGTTGACAGTACCCATTGAATACAATAGTATTTGTTTTTACTTCTATGAAAGTCAATGGGTACCATCAACTGTTACCATGGTTACAATCATTTGTCAAAATATCTTTTTTTGTGTTTATCAGAATAAAGAAATTCATACAGGTTTAGAACAACATGCGGATGTAATGATGACAGAATTTTCATTTTTGGGTGAACTATGAAGCGTGGACAAGAAACTATTGTAAAATAAATAAATGGTTTATAGTTTTATATTTCATAAAATGTCATCGATTTTCACAGTAAAGTTAGGTTTATTTAAACAAAGAAATGTTTACTTCTGGGTCAACAAATGGTTTGAATTTGGGATGGGACTGTTTGACTGACCAATGGTACAGTAAATGAGAGAGGGGACATTTGGAAACCATTTCTTTTAGTGCCACTAGTACAATGTTTTCCAACCACTTGACCACTTGTTTGGTGTGCCATGGAAAAATAACACTGCCACAGTGTTTGAAAAAGCACTTGAATCTAGCTACCAGGTTGCTGAGTTGGTCACTGTCATCAATTCCAGTCAGGATATCATTTGTGTTCATCAAAACAAGATCAAGTTTCAGATTAAATGTGAATACTGTATTTAAAACAGTATAATATTTCAGTTTAACAAGTCATTTAGGCATTGCAATACAGGTTTGTGCAGATCTGTTAATGCTTATTGTGAAAATAGTGTGCCGTGTGATTTTTTACTTATCGAAACTGTGCCGTGGTAGAAAAAAAATGTAGGGAAACACTGCACTAGTAGGATAAAAATGTAATATTATAGTTGAATTACCTTTGTGGCGCTTTTTCAATTTTGTAATGTTGGAAAGTAGCTTGACAGTAAATACATGTTAGTTGAGGCAGGAGAGACATAAGGAATAACAGAAGTTATTAAAGAATATAGAATACATGCAGTATAAAAATAAAACAAGTTTGTTTTGCAAGTCGATTCAACCTACTATTTTAAAGGAAAACACCACTGTTTTTTAATATTTTACTATGTTATAACCTCAACCTAGACGAATTAATACATACCTGTCTTTATTCAATGTGTGCACTTAATCTTTGTACAGTGCGTAGTGGATGTGTTAGCATCTAGCCTAGCCCCATTCATTCCTTGGGATCCAAACAGGGAAGAATTTAGAAGCCACCAAACACTTTCATGTTTTCCCTATTTAAAAACTATTACATGAGTAAGTATGGTGACACAAAATAAAAAGTGGCAATTTATTAAGCGGATAAAAAATGAGAACTATATTGTATGGCGGAAGAGCACTTAGTTTGCAGCACTTTGACCTCGGTGGGCTGTAACATCATTACTCCTGACTAGTCAGTCCTGAAGTGTTTGGTGGCTTCTAAATTCATCCCTGTTTGGATCCTAAGGAATGAATGGGGCTAGGCTAAATGCTAACACATTCACAACGTGATGTACAAAGATTAAGTGCACGCATTGAAAAAAGATAGACATGTATTAATTTGTATAAATTGAGGTAATAACATACTAAACGTTTTCCTTAAAGTTTTAACCCATGATAAGTTGACATAACATATATAAACAATTGTTTTTTTTTTAATATGTGTGATATTATTGCAGAATACATAAATACTGTGTGCTATTAAATAAGTATGTGTATCAAATTTATAATAGGATATATTAGCAATACTAAATATAGTAAATATTGTCTAAATAATTTTAGACTAGTTCATTGCAGTTTTAAATGTAAACATTTTAACAGGGACTTTAAAGAATACTAATTAATTTGTCAAAATGATTTATTTAAATGTAAACACACACAAACTTTTATAAGTGCATGAGCAGATTCATGCTTATGATGAGCTCTAAACTTTTCCATTATGAAAATTGTTGGCGTCACTACAAATCAAAAGACATGGTAAACCTTGATTTTGCTACAGTAACCATAGTTAAACCATGATTTTGTAGTAAAACTATGGTTTTACAAATGCCAATCAACTCACCAAAAACTATGATTAATTTACGTAAAGGTTGAATCCCTTCTTTGTTTTGTTACGGTATATTGTGAGTCATTATGACTCAGGGAAGCCTTAACATATTTAGGTAGGAAATGTTTATTTCTGTATGCTCTGATGCACAGCCTGCTGCAAACTTAAAAATATATATATTTTAATAGTGAATTTACTGCTTAGAAACAAAACAAGTTTGGGGAGAGTGTATGTGTGGGTTTTTTGTATGTGAGTTATGTCTACATTTTCACACAGTGCTTCAAATAGAAACAACCAATCAAAGACATGCTGTGCCACATCACCTATAACCCCTGAACTCTGACCCCAATCCTGACATTAATTGTAATGTGTGTCGCTTTAAAGTAGCCACACATATCAGTCTGAGAAATTAACCTTTTCAAGGTCCAGTATCATATGCAAGACACACAAAGACATTATACATTCAACAGCCATTTGATGCATTGATCCATACACACCAATGTGTATATAAACAAATATAATGGGGCTGTGGTACGACTGCCTGTCGGTGTGCGTCACAGCGTAATCAGCCATCAAGGCCTAAGACCAAGTTCAATGAAAAAACAACTAGTGTCGTCCTATTTACTGTAATGAAGGACATATGAAGACGCAGGAAACATGAGTGAGTCTGTTTGTGTGTGGGTACTTAGTTTGGGATGATGTAATGGGCAGTACAGACTGAACAGCAGGACTCATTACACAGTCTGATGCCATGTGGAGACTGGCTACAACTGACCTACATACACACACATGCTTACATAACACACTACTTCAGAGCGTTTAACAAGCGTGTGTTTGTGTGACAGAATCAGAAAAGAGAGCACATCATTTCTGTGTGTGTGTGTGTGTGTGTGTGTGTGTGTGTGTGTGTGTGTGTGTGTGTGTGTGTGTGTGTGTGTGTGTGTGTGTGTGTGTGTGTGTTTGTAAAGGTGTGTCTGTGTTTTCCAATATCTGTAATTTTGTGCATGATTCAGACTGTGCTCAGATTTACCATGTGTTCATAAAACAAATCAAAGCTTCAATACGAATGTTTATCATTCAAATCTTTAAAGTGAAAGATCAAATAACCTAAAATATGCTATCCAAATTATATTTATATATCTTTATATTTATTAATATAACTAACTTTACTGTATGTCAACAATGTGTAAATTTTCCCCCAAGAATTACAACTAAACATACACTGATCAGACATAAAATTATAATATTGTGTCATTTAACACATCAACTTTGAGGATAAACACTAGTTGATGTGTTAGAAGCAGGAAAAATGTGCAAGCGTATGGATCTGAGCGACTTTGACAAGGGCCAAGTTGTGATGGATATACAGCTGGATCAGAGCATCTCCAAAACTGCATCTCTTGTGGGCTGTTCCCGGTCTGCAGTGGTCAGTACCTAAGTAGTCCAGGAAGAAAAAGCAGGGAACTGACGACAGGTTCATGGGTGGCCAAGGCTGATTAATGCACATAGGGAGCGAAGTCTGGTGTGTGTGGTCCGATCCAACAGACAAGCTACTGTAGCTGAAATTGCTGAAAAAGTGAATGCTGCAAAATTACAGAATTTTTTTTTATTTTTGTTTTACAGAAAATTTCTGTAATTTATTGTGTCCGTTATTTTACGGTATTTTTCCGGCACCTCAGCTGCCAGAATTGTACCTTTTTTACGTTTTTTTTTTTTTTTTACAGTGTTAATGTAAAATTACAGAATTTTTTGTATTATGGAAAATGTCTGTAATTTATTGTGCCTGTTATTTTACGTTATTTTTCCGGCACCCCAGCTGCCAGAATTGTACTATTTTTTACGGAATTTTTTAATGTAAAATTACAGAATTTTTTTTGTATTATGGAAAATGTCTGTAATTTATTGTGCCCGTTATTTTACAGTATTTTTCCGGCACCTCAGCTGCCAGAATTTTACCTTTTTTACGGATTTTTTTACGGATTTTTTTACAGTGTTAATGTAAAATTACAGATTTTTTTTCTATTATGGAAAATGTCTGTAATTTATTGTGCCTGTTATTTTACGGTATAGACGGTTTCATCTGATGCACGTGCGCTGACGCGGTACACGTCTGGATCCGAACTTTACTTCCGGTTTCGTTTTTTTTTATGGTCTGACTAGTTGCTAAACTGATCTCTTGAAAAATGCCTTGTTGAAAGTAACAAATGTTTTGGTTTCCTTGGTAATCTATGTGTTGTTTTTTTGCTTGTTATATAAATAAACTAGTTTTAAAGAACTTTGTTGTTATTTATTCTTAACAGAGTTTACCGGAAGTTACGTGCGGACCATGACAGCCACTTGTTTACGTTGTTGCTGCTGAAACCGTCTATTTTTCCGGCACCCCAGCTGCCAGAATATTTCCCTATTTTACGGAATGTTTTAATGTAAAATTACAGAAAAAATATATTTTTGTATTATGGAAAATGTCTGTAATTTATTGTGCCCGTTATTTTACAATATATTATTAAATTAAATTTATTTTTTCCCAGCATAAGTTATTACAACCCAACGGGTTGGTTTTGTCCCTTTTGACCCAATGCTGGTTTAAAAAATAACCCAACATATTTTAATGTGCAACAAACAATTAAACCATTGGTATTTGTCAAATGTTTATGTCGGTGTATTCTTGAAACATATGTGTGTCTGTACAGGTTTGGCTATAAAAACAAATCCTGGGTTATTTTTAACCCAGTGTTGCGTCAAAAATGAACAAATCAAACCCGTTGGGTTGTTTTAACCCAAAATGCTGGGTTGTTTTAACCCATTGTTGGGTCAAAAATAAATATCTTTCTTTCTGGGTTAATTTAATAAAACAGCTGTTTGTACCTTTTTAAACCTACACTGTGTTGAAAATAACCCAGCATTTTTGGAGCGAAACTGCTTTATCTATTTGGCACAGATCATTTGTAATGTTTAAATTGTTTGCGTTGAGTTTGTATTGTTTTAGGCATGATTTCACTTAAAACACACCCATTTCTACATTCTGGAGCAGTAATGTTTTTCACAAAAATAAACAGAAACTGTATAGATCCCTAATATTAACTGTAACTGGCCACTAAAAATGCTGGGTTGCTTTCAGCCCAGTGTTGGGTCAAAAGAGGCAAACCCAACCTTTGGGTTAAATTAATTAAAAAACTTTTTATATTTGACCCAACAATGGTTTCAAACAACCCAGCATTTTGTGTGGAAACAACCCAGCGTAGGTTATTACAAGGTTATTACATAATCCTTTTTGACCCAAATAACCCAGCATTTTTTAAAGTGCAACAAACAATAAAACCATTGGTATTTGTCAAATGTTTATGTCAGTGTATTCTTGAAAATTTGTGTTTGTACAGGTTTGGCTATACATAAAAACTAATCCTGGATTTTTTCAAACCCTGATTGGTGAAAACATGGCCAAACCCCACCATTTGGCTTAAATTAAAATATGCTACGTTGTTTAACCCAAAATGCTGGGTTGGTTTAAATACAGTAGTTTTCTAGGTTAATTTAACTCACCTGTGGGTTTTTCCATATTTTAACCAGCCATGGATTTAAACAACCCAGTGTTTTTAAAGGGGACATACCATTAAAATCTCACTAGATGATGACCTTAAGCATCAGATACTAACTACCACTAATAATCACAGCTGTGATTATAAAATCATTGGCTTATTTTTACCACAACAAACATGTTTTGAACAATAAGAGTCCAACTAAAACAATCACTGATCACCATAATTGTGACTGAAACAACACCTATAAGTGAATAGTGTTTTCTACAGCAATATTTTACAGAACATTTATAAATAATGTTTTATAACAGCTTGAAAATGATAGAATGTAACATTCCTCTTACATTCACACAACCAATAAACGTTCTTTAAGGAGCCATGGCATTAAAATCTGACTTTTTCCATGTTTAAGTGCTATAATTGGGTCCCCAGTGCTTTTATCAACCTGGAAAATGTGAATAAGATCAACCCAGTAACTTAGTTTTGGTAAACCATTCTCCACAAGCACGTGAAAAAATAGGTCATTGAAATTTGGCTCCTGTTGTGATGTCAGAAGGGGATAATACCGCCCCTTAATCTGCACTATCCAACGATGCCACTGACATTTAGTGCAGAGATCAACTCATTTGCATTTAAAGGACACATTTTTGCACACACCTACAAAGTGACAATTTTAAATTGCTATAATAAATTATCAATATGATATTTTGAGCTAATACTTCACATAATGTGTTCTGGGGACACCAAAGATTTATTTGACATCTTAAAAAAGTCTTGTGAAATGTCCCCTTTAAGAGTCTATCCTGACCAATAACTCATTTATCATCCAAATCATGTCTTGCATCAAATCTAGTAATGTCGACAGGTTAAGGGTAAGGTCTTAGTATAAATACCAATTCATCTACGGAGAGGTCCTCACCAATATATCTTCTAAGCTCTGTGTGTGTGCATGTGAGGCTCAGTGTGAAATCTGGAAGCATTTGAGCAGTTTCCTCATGACCCACAGCCTCATTTATAGGGAGTCAGTTCCACGTTTTGGAAGTTGGGGGGTGCGTGTAGACGTGGTGGGGTTGACCCCATTGTCCCCTGTGACCCTGCTGATGTGAGTGTGTGTGGATGGGATGGGGGGTGTCCTTCCTGGAGTGAACTCTCTCTGGTCATTATTTCCACTCATGACCCTGGACAAGTGCCACTGTCAGCCAAACAGATCAAAGCGCAGGCAGACTATTCAAGAGTATGTGTGTGGTGTGTGCGCGGGGGATTGGCTTTGTCTAATAAAATGTGATGTCGAGGCATGGAGCTCGCCAGCAGATGACGGGGAACTTACAAAGAACTGAGTTCTTCTCGGGCTGTGTTTTTGTTTTTAAGTGTTTGTGTGTTTATGACTAGGAGAGAGACTTGTTTTTGTGGAGGGAAAATCTCTCTAGTTCCTTTAATATCCATGAGTCACTGACTTTTGTTCTAAGCTGACTTTTGTTTTTATTATGGCTTTATTTGGAGTAGGTTACTGTATATAAAACACATAACACATATTGAAGATACTGTACATTTGCTAAATAAAAATCTTTATATTGCTTGCTTCTTCCTATAGCTTACTGGTAGAGAATTGCAGGAGCAGCGCATGGGGTTGTGGGTTCGATTCCAGGGACCACACATACTGATTAAATTTATGCTTGTAATGTAAAAGCATTTGTCAAATGCATAAATGTTAATGTTACCTTTTTAAAGCACATTTGAGTATTTTTTTTACTGTAAAACAAACAGATATACAGATTATTATTAAGATTCATGCAGCAATTTCTTTGTCCCACACATTCTCTACAGACGTTTTTTTCTTTTTTCAGATTTTTCGTAGTCCCGCGTGATGTTTTAGAGAGATGTCATGTCTTTTCCTGTGTCCTTTGTGTGCTGTTCTGAGGTTTCAGGGGAAGACAAACACACAAATGCATCCACACACACACACTCACAGGGGTGGTAGAGAGGTGATCTCATGGGGGTGGAATGATTATCTGTGCCTCTATTTGGGCTGATAAATGCCTGGATTAGTCCGGGCGGGTGTGTGTGTGTGGTGGGTATGGGGGTTAGTGGGTTCAGGGGGGGATCTGAAGTTTGGAGGGGAAAATGGTCCCTTGCCTCATGTTGCCCCTAATTCTCTCGCTTTCTTTCACAAGTTTTTTTTGGTTGTTTTGGAGAGCTGTGAGGGGGTTTGAATGTTGTAGTGAAAAAAATGGTGAATGATGAATGAAAGACGGATGGATAATAGTATAAAAGGAAGGAGACAGACATGCTGGGAACGGATAAAGAAAAGTCAGATGGAGAGTGAAAATTGAAAATTGAGAAATCGAGTGAGGGAGGTAGAGAGAGAGAAAGAGCGAGAGAGAGGTAACATATGGAAGAATTTATGAATAGGTTCTCCTGGTGGAGGTGTAAGCTAAGGAATGCCCTTATAAAGTGAATAACAGGCTTTTGCCCTGGGGTAGGACCGTCTCTCTCTCTCTCTCTCTCTCTCTCTCTCTCTCTCTCTCTCTCTCTCTCTCTTTCTCTCTCTATCTCTCTCTCTCTCACACACACACACAAACACACAGTCACAGTGGAAACACTTGGTCTGGTGGGAAATAAGTTTGTGCTGTTAAAATGAAAGAGTACATGCTGGTAGCTCTGATGTGATCGCTGACAGGATATTTTCCATGTAACCTACACCTGGTGGTCATATCTGCACATGATGAACACACACACACACACACACACACACACACACACACACACGCGCACACACACACACACACACACACACACACACACACACACACACACACACACACACACACACACACACACACACACACACACACACACACACACACACACACACACACACACACACACACACACACACACACACACACACAAACACACCACTTGTGTTACCCTCCTTTCAATTAAGTCTTTAAGAGTAATGCATTGATGAAGTGCGCTGCCATCTTGTGGTTTATCTTAGTACGGTTCATATAAATACACTACATTTAACATTTAATGCTGCTTAATATATTTGACAACCACAAAAATTCAACAGGCTAAGGCAATATAAGAAAATGTACAGCTCGTATTTTTTTATTTTATATTTTTTTAAATGTATTTTTAAAATATGTACATACACACAAGGGGTCAAAACAATCCATTTTTATTTTCTTAAAATAATTGTGCAAATATATTACTTTCTTTAAATACAAAACTAACATTTTATTAAAATAATTATTTAATAAAATTGGTTAGAAATGTATGACTATATTTAATATAAATAAAGTAAAGTCTATCGCAGTTTGTGAGATGGGACTAGAGTTGAAGGCGGAAGAATAACTGATTATGATGAGAGGTGAAAGGTCGTTATTTTGTATTCTTGCGCGTTTACCTGCGATCATGACTGGAGTTGATGTGTTTAGACACGGTACGTGATTTTAAAACACAAATATGATGTTTAAGTGTGCATTATTTCACCGTAAGTTACTACATTTGTAGCCAGTAGTAAGTTAGTAGTGTGCTTGTTGTGCCAAATACTGACATCATGTGCTTTCTGTTGTAAATGTGCGGTTTTGCAATATCATAAACTCACCGCTCGGAGTAAAAATGATTTAAAAATAGAAAAAACTTTTTTTAAGGGAATACCGTGTAATGGCCTATATAATTTCTACATGTCTGAAGTTGGAGTGTGAGGTCGCATGTGTTTGTGTTTTGAGTTAGGAGCGAGGGAAGAACAACAAATTTGCCCAGTATTTTTTTTAGGCGACATGAACACAATGACACATCACAGACAGAGCTATGCAAAAACATATGTATTTATTTCTGTCATAGTCTGTAAATTATTATTAAAAGAAACCGGTTACAATAAGCATACTCTTTTCGCGTGTACTCTTTTTTTCAACATTTCAAAATAAAAATACTAGAAAAGGTAGACTGCAACACTCTGAGTGCAAAAGACGCACGCGCGCACGCGCACACACATACACAGACATACTTGGAAACCACTGTGCTTATGTCACACACCAATAGTGCAACAAACCCATCCACTGATTAAACTAGAGAATATTTACATACTGCAAAACCCAAAACTGCAAAGAGAGAAAGTTTGTGTGTGTGAATGAGAAGCTTGTGTGTCAACCATAATTTCAAAGGTTTCTCTTTTTTATCCAACTTTACATTTCATTGTTTTTTTTTAAAGTGGAGTATACATTGATTCATTGTGTTTTTTCTTCAACATCTAGGGATAAAGAATATTGTATATCAGAAGATCACTTTGTATGTGTAAAATATAAGTGCACTGCAAGATTACTGCTAACTACTCTGGAGGACCTGGTACAGTAAGTGGCTCTTTCATTTTATTTGTGACACAAATGGTGGTTTTTGACTTGGTTAAAGAAGAAACTATCAAAGCATTGTCAATATGTGCCACATAAACCCGTATTCACATTTCATAACCGTTCACATTAAAATTACTCAATTGCATCACAAGTGCTCGAGAACCTGTCCGGCTTCATTTTAGGTCATTTTATATCCGACCCTTGCAAATAGCTAAGCTAACTGTGTTAAGTGATGTACGTCCGGTTTGAACTCTGGCTCTTAAAGTGAAATATTTTCAGATTACCTAGCTATTATATTCAAAACAAAGTCTCAATAAAAATATCTTAATGCTATTAGCCCATGATATTGCCTGATAATTCCCCAGAGACCTGAACATTTTGATTTTGGCTTTCGATCTTTATAGCGTTTAGAAAAAGTTACATTTATGATAGTATTCTCAGTTTATATGCCTGCATCCCAATTCACAATGTATATGTAGGAGTAACTAACTACCCAAAGTAAAAATTTGCCAATTTTGTATCATGTTAAAAGTAAAGGTGCTTAAATCTTATTATTTTCCTTATGTATTCCTTATTTTTAGCACAATGTTTTGCAGGGAATATTTCCCACTAAATCAGATGCATTTATTAAAGTTCTCCTTCAAGTTTTGCAGGTGAAGTTGTCCAAGCTTTGAATAACATATACATCTCAAAAGTTACATTAATGAACTTAAAAGTAAATTCTAATGCCGACATGCAAACACAAACAAGAGGCAGGTGTGTCTTTAACATGGCGTGACATGATGTTATGTGTCTACAAAGTTGTAATATCATATATATACTTTAAAGTATGCACTTTTCTCATCACTAGTGAAGGATAGTAATACTTTTTAGTCCACAGTTTATGTATGTGAATTGGGACACAGTGCATGTGAAGGATACTACATGTACACTGCTACTGCCCTCTACTGGTAAATAAATGTTACTGCTGTGCATCCCTAACATAGGTTTTTTTTACCAGTAGCTATTTCTCAGAGTAGTTTTCCGGACCAGGCATGTTTGACTAAAGCGGATCTTGCACTGACCTTTCTTAACATAATATATCAGTGCCATTGTTTTGTCGCAAGATGCACACCAGTATTGTTTTTGTAAGGAATGTTTATATGAACTACTTCAATGTCCTTATATTACCTAGTTCTTGTTTAATCTGGGAAAGTCTGGCCCTTAGTGATGCAATAATTGCAGGATTAATCCTCCATTTGTAAACCGTTATGACATCATACCTCTGACCTTTGAGCCCCTCCCTAAAGTTACGTTTAAATCACAGTGAACCCAGGTCTCCAAGGCAATGCGTTTTACTTGGATGCCAGCTTTGTGTATGTATGTACCTGCGTTTGTGTATAAGCATGATGTGTGCATGGATGTCTATGTATTTTTACGTGCAGTTGTTATGATACTGTATGTTGTTAGTGATCTGGTATGTGATGGCAGTAAGGGGAGGGGCTTCACACATCTGGCCCCATCCTTAGGGGTGTGGCTTTATCTCACCTGAGCAGATATCAATCAGAGCTTTCGCATGACATCACAGTCCTGCCCACAGCAGTGCAAAGAACTAGAGAGCACAGTGTCTCCATGAAGTTTAAAAGCGCTCATGTCTCTAAAAAAATCTTCATTGGTCCCGCATATGGCTGACTGCATAGACAGCCAATGGCTAAGTGGCACCAAACACCTGATCACACCTCACAAAACATTAACAACGTTTCTGTATACTTGAAATCGTAATGTAAACCCAGTCCATCTCAAACGTCCCTGTTTAAATGACCTGGACTCTTTGCCTGTAACATTCCCTAACCCAAGAATGCAATGCATCTAGCTATGCAACATCGATTTAATGTGTTGGCATGTTCGAAAACGAGAATTTATAGCAAGCATTGGCACATTAGCAAGGATTTCAGAGTCGGTTTTGACCAATGCATGCCTTGCCAGATTTCTTGTTTCTTTTTTGCAGTCCGATGTGCTTTCGTATACTGGTGTAGTTCTTTCATTTTGACCGTGATAAAATGTGGAAGAGCTATGGGAATAACCTTAAAGCAGATCGTTTGATATAAGCCTGTGCTTTTCTGTCTGAGCTGAGCCTTTGTGCATTCCCTTCAGAAAGCTTTTTCTGTATGATATTGTCTCATGCCTGCCCTTGACTCTTGTCGCAGTGATATATGAGCGTGAAAATTGACAGTATGTCTGCATAGTGGTTCATAAAAGGATGCCGTCTGCATTAGACACTTATCTGTTGTACGGTCAGATTTATGAAAGCCACTGTGATGAATGAAACGTCTCTCTCTCTCCCTGGTCACAGCTTGGTGTCTCAGTCAGTAATTCTGCCAATATGTGTCATTATCCATTCCCTGATCAGGTATATGCGAACCAATCCAATATGTGCTTATCTGTTGCGTTCTTCACAGGTACTTGTGTGTGACTGTCATATAGCTGTTAAATAAAGTTGAACATTCAAGAAGAAAGAGCACCAAATAGAGCCATTGAGCAGCTGATATAAGTGTGTTTGTGAGTTTTCAAGACTCACATTTGAATGCACCTGCCAGTTTTTCACAGTTGATCTGACCAACCACCTACTGTATAAAAAGATGGATAAGATCACCCTCCTATCCAACCAATCAAACCCACGACCTTATCCAGCCAATCACCTTCAAGTCCAACCCAGAAATCATAGGAACAACAGCCTGAACACAACCACAATCTGACATTTAAAATACAGACACCAAAAATATATTATTTTCAAATAAACTCATACATTATCAACAAAAATGCCATCCATGCCAATTAACCCGATGCATAGGCAAAAAAACAATGCTCTCGATGGAGTTACTGCACATATTTCACCACACATTATAAGATTATTTCCCCAGACACACAGATGAGTGTCAAATATAGAAACACCCCAAAAAAGAAATAAATAAAAATAACATTTCAAAGAGGACAATGGGAAAAAGTGTAATATTTTCAATCTGTTTTCTTATCATTCAGAGAGTTCCTCTTTATAAAACCGCTAAGCATATTTAATATTAAGACAGTAATTTCCAATATAAAAATATCAAATATAAACAACGATAGGAAACCAGGGAGATTTGATAAGCCTTCACATATTTTTTTGTTCCTGCTAGCCGTCAATCACTGTTTGGACACGCCCCCTGGCCAGCGTGTCTGTGCATCTCCATGGCTGCACACCATTATATAGCAGTGTCCCAGAATACAGTGGTTTGGGTGGAATATGGAGGGGGACCGAATTTCTTTCCCCCGTTAGTCTTCTTCCAGCTGGGGAGGATGGGCATGCTGTCCTGCTTGCACAAAGCTTTGTCTGGAGGTCTCTGTCTGGCTTTAATCTCCTTGCACAGGTGACGTTTCTTCTCGATCATCTCCATCATGGTGCTGTCCCCACATGCCCATGGCATTGGGGGCATCTAATGGGGTGGCAAGGGGGTAAGGAGGGTAAGAGAATGTTTGCATTGGTATTCTGACCCTAGCTTAAAGGGATAGTGCACCTAAAATGTACTTTTTGGAAAATGTCATTATTTACTCACACATTTAAAGGGACATGCCACTTTTTGGAAAATATGCTCATTTTCCAGCTCCCCTAGAGTTAAACATTAGATTTTTACCGTTTTGGAATCCATTCAGCCGATCTCCGGGTCTGGCGGTACCACTTTTAGCGTAGCTTAGCACAATCCATTAAATCTAATTAGACCATTAGCATCGCCCTTAAAAATAACCAGAGTTTCGATATTTATCCTATTTAAAACTTGACTCTTCTGTAGTTACATTGTGTACTAAGACAGACAGAAAATTAAAAGTTGTGATTTTCTAAGCAGATATGGCTAGGAGCTATACTCTCATTCTGGCGTAATAATCAAGGACTTTGCTGTTGTAACATGGCTGCATTAGGCGCAATGATATTACGCAGCACCCGAAAATAGTCCTCTTGGAAACTTTCAATAGCAGGGGACTATTTTCGGGCTGTGCGTAATATCATGGCGTATATTTTCTAAAAAAGTGGAGTGTCCCTTTAATTTCACTGTATTGTACAACTATTGTACTGGTGTATAAATGACATGAATGAGTAAGTGATGAACTATCCATTTAAAAGCGTTTTACCTATATGTGGTGTTGATTTTAAGCCATTTATAAGGGGATCAGTGTACAGTATCTTGAATAAGAAAGGATGATTAATCATTTGTGTATTAAAGTGTATTGCTCTAATTTCAGTTTTTTGCAGCATTGTTCACACATACACATAATAATTTGACCATGCATTTTTACGAACATACAAAAAAACTAAAAAGGCAAGACAAACCCTGCATCCGAAATCGCATACTGTGACAGCAGGTACTGAATTGCCTACTCATCAACCGTTAAAACAGTAGGTATTATAGTATGAATATGGATAGTATGAATGAATTTGGACGCACTACATCCGCCAATACATCACCTGACGTACATCATCATAACAACAAATTAGTAATTAAATAAATGACTTTAAACAAGTGCGGATATTTTTGAATAAAAGAAACTCCTCTCCTGCTTTTTCGTTGGATAACTCCACTCCCGGCGGCTCACGGAATATTAAAGTGTACATTGAAGGAACACTTCGGGATCTTGCCGGAAGTAGTACAGTAGGTCATCCAGGTACTTTCACCTCCCGTTTTTCGAATATTATGAATTTGGACATAATACTTGCCTTGTCTACTGCTTTTCGCCTACTATATAGTTTGAAAGTAGGCGGTTTCGGACACAGACTTCAATGCATGAACACACACAATATTTCATACATGCTCACACACGCGCACACAGACATTTGTGCTTTTGAGATAGGAAGCGACAGACACACACACAAAAAGGACAGTGGACAATAAAATGAAGAACATGAAATTTAACAAGGTTTTATTTTGTTTTTTGGTTAGTTTTATCCTGCGGTTTTAGAGTTTATTCGGGTTAGTTCAGTTACAGTCACTAAAAATCAAACACATAGATATTTTGACTGCATTTTGAATGCATTTTCTGCATTTTTATAATTATCCTAATGTATTCTGAAAACAGTATTGTTATACAGTTTGCAGGTGTATTTTTGTTTTGACGGTCCACAGAAAACAAAGATACACAAAGTGTGTGTTCTCATTAATGCTTGTTTGTTAATTGCAATATACTGTTAAAAGAAAATGTGAATTTGTGTGACTGACTGCCCAGTTTTTGTAATTGTGACATTCAATATGGCAAACATCAAAATTGTTACAGAATTTCTGTACATTATTCAAACTTGCAATAAAGCAGAACAAACAAGAGAAAGCATTGACAGATGACACTGATGCCATGTCTTAAAGGGACACTCCACCTTTTTTGAAAATATGCTCATTTTCCATCTCCCCATTCAGCTGATCTCCGGGTCTGGCGGTGCCAGTTTTAGCATAGCTTAGCATAATCCATTGAATCTGATTAGACCATTAGCATCGTGCTAAAAAATGGCTGCAGCAGTGATATAATGCAATGATATTATGCAGTGCCCGAAAATAGTCCCCTGCTATTGAAAGTTACCAAAGGGGACTTTTTTTCGGGTGCTGCGTAATATTATTGCGCCTGCTGCAGCCAATGGTACGGGAGCAAATTTCTTAATTATTACGCCGGAATGAGATTATAGTTCCTAGCCATATCTTATCTGCCTAGAAAATCACAACTTTAAATTTTCCGTCAGTCTAAGTAAACGATGTAACTACAAGAGAGTCAAAAAAATATTGAAACTTTTCAGTGCGATGCTTATAGTCTAACCAGTTTCAATAGATTATGCTAAACTATGCCCGCCAGACCCGGAGATTGGCTGAATGGATCCTAAAACGGTGAAAGTCAAATGTTTAACTCTAGAAGAGATTGAAAATGAGCCTATTTTTTAAAAAGTGGAGTGTACCTTTAAAACATGAAGTATATACACATCAAACAGTGTATACATTTAATAGAAACTGTAATGTTGTTTTGCTTATATACAGTATTTCTAACGGCACACTCTTACTTTATTAAAGATAAAGTAAATTTTGTGTTTTGTTAAAGGAACACGCCAAGATTTTGGGAATTTAGCTTATTCACCGTATCCCCCAAAGTTAGATAAGTCCATACATACATTTCTCATCTCCGTGCGTGCTGTAACTCTGTCTGGTGCAGCCCCCGCTAGCTTAGCTTAGCACAAAGTCTGGAAGTGAATGGCTCCAGCTAGCAAACTGCTCCCAATAAGTGACAAAATAACGCGAACATTTTCCTATTTATGTGTTGTGATTTGTAAAGTCACAGCGTGTACAAATAACAAGGTGATTTGAGACACAGCGATCTTTTAACACTATACATACTGGGAACTATATTCTCAGAAGACGAAGCACTGCTACGTGGGCGGAGTGATTTGCTCGCAGCACCCGAGAGGCCCCTGATGATGAGCAGAGAGTTCGTTCAGAGTTGTGCAAATCACTCCGCCCATGTAGCGGTGCTTCGTCTTCTGAGAATATAGTTCCCAGTATGTATACTGTTAAAAGATTGCTGTGTCTCATATCACCTTGTTATTTGTACACGGTGTGACTATACAAATCACAACACATAAATAGGAAAATGTTTGCTTTATTTTGTCACTTATTGGGAGCAGTTTGCTAGCTGGAGCCATTCACTTCCAGACTTTGTGCTAAGCTAAGCTAGCGGGTGCTGCACCAGACAGAGTTACAGCACGCACGGAGATGAGAAAGGTATGGACTTATCTAACTCTGGGGGATACGGTGAATAAGCTAAATTCCCAAAATCTGGGCGTGTTCCTTTAAGAGATGCACGGATATATTGGCTGATAATCATTATCTGTCAATAAAAGCACATGTTTTTTTTATTATCTGCTATTGTTTATAGATAGTCATGGCTGATATATCCTGTCAATCAAAAGACAACAGGAAAATGGAATGAATTTAAGCTCTGTGTATAGAAAATGTAAAGAAACACCACAAGTTTAATGTGCAATATTTACGGTCATTAATTATATGAATGAACAACAATTTAGTTAATGCAAGTAAATATAACCACCAAACTATCAGTATCGGCATCGTAAGGGCAGATATCACACTGAATAATTGGCTATTGCATGGGTGGAAACATTTAATATAGATGCATCTCCAGTTTTGTTTTTGTTACTGTACACATTCAGTAACAGGACAAGAAAAGGTAAAAAAGCTGTCACTGGGACAGTACCATTTAAAAAGATCCAAATAATGTACTATTTAGGTACAGATATGTATCTATGAGGAACTAATATACACTCTTTACATACAAATGCATACTTTATGAAAGATGCTGCTCCAGTGACAGCTTTTGTACCTTTATTTCTGAAAGTGCATCATGTAAATTGCCACAGAAACATAAGATAAATTTGTTTTTTTCGTCTAATTGCATCATTGACACAGTTTGATGTCTGTACATCTGTTGAACCCAAACACAATGTCAGCAGAAATTATTATTTATTATGAAATAAAGAGACAGACTGACATATTGCTGGTTGAGAGGAAGGCTGTCCAAAGCTGCTCTTAGGAGGTTATTCATCTAATTCCAGTTTAATTCGGTTACATTTTCAGTTAAAGTACTAAAACATCCTGATGTATAAAACCCTAATTGTGGCTCTATTGGCATAACCCTTTCACTTTGTCTGAGAGCCTCTTTAGAGCATGATGGGAAATCAACCTTGTTCTGAACCAAACACACACACAAATGCATATACAGAGACAGACAATGGAAGTGCGAGCACTGAACCAAACTGAACTAAATGCACAGGAACAGCAACAGCAGCGGTGCCAAAGGAATAGCAGCAGACAGAATAACATATACACACAGCTGAGAGCTCAAAGACATGACGTTGAAAGGTATTGCTCGGTAGATTGAGAGTGACAGACAGTGACAGAGAGGAGTCGAACTCCACACGCATGCGATTTCTCGCTCATTCTGACGAATAAGAGGATTGTACCTGGCACGGGCTTCCAGATGGGTCAGGGGCGTGTCTTTGGGGCGTTCCCACAGGGGATGGGACTCCGGATGTGGAGGCAGAGCGACCTAGTTTACATCCGCCTTTTGTTTCTTAAAAGAAGAAAGTAACACATTCAGTATATGAAGTTAGTAATATTATGATGAAAATGTGACCGAGATTGGGAGCATCAAAATTTCAATCTTTAACATGGCCTTACTCCGTCAATATTAGGGGCGTGCACGGCAAAAACTAACGTGGGGTTAGTTGTAACACGGACTGTTTACATTGTTGCACAAGGTTGAGCGTTTTGTTTTTCCGATATTTTTTTTCACGCTGCCAAAAGACGATCTCCCGCAAATTATTGGAAATGTATAATGTTTTTCCAGAGAGTTATTAATGTTTTGGTGGCATGATGTACGTATATTTTTTCATCATATTTTTTTTTCGGTTTCTGAGTTGGGTGTGTAAGATACCAAATCCAATGCTATGTCATATTAATCAGTGTCTGGTTAACTAAAACACAGCATCGTTTTGAAATATGTCTGCAGCTCTTAGCAACTTTTTTGGTGTGCTTGAAAATATTTTGACCCATCGGGGTTAATTGTAACGCTGTGTTACAAGTAACCCCTCAGCACTTACAATATGAAAACCGCTAAGTTAGCGTAATTCTTGCTGTTGTTTTAAATAGGCTACACACGAATGACTGCTGGCAGCCAACAAAATAAATGTGCCTGTCTTATCAAAAATCATGAGTCAAATTTATTTTTGTTCATATCTTTAATATTGATTGAATAAGGTCAGGTAAAGATTGAAATCATAATGAAATGAATGGCTAAAATCAGACTGTGATGCTCATTATCTCAGAATTAGATTTTGAAACTGTAGTATGGATCACATATAATTTTTTTTAAATCATAATCGTGCTGCGTTTTCACACATATTTAGACATTTGTATCCACTTATAATTGAACTATGGTTAGATGAGGCATGAATAGTGTAAATAATTGTCTATTATAGGCAGATATATAAACAATATCCACTTCAAGTATACAGACAAAATAGTATTAAAATATTTTCCTGCAAACTTTATTTTTAGCAAGTGTTACAACTAACCCCCTGCCTGTTACAATTAATCCCACCTATGGGGTAAGTTGTAACGTTTGCACTTCTGTCACGTTTGGTGTAATTGTCCAAGAATGGTAAGTACTAGAAACAAACTTTAAATGTTCATTTGTAGCAGATGTGTATGTTGCTTGTGTAAAAAACATAATGAATCAAACTCAAAATATTTTTTTAATAATTGAGCCAAAACCAAAAAGCGTTAGGTTGTGCCCCGCTCTCCCCTACATATTTCAAGGTTATATTTGATTATATAAGATGATTTGATGTAAAAAACGGTTAATTACAAAATATACTTTGATTTGGTTTGTAAAACCCAGCAATGCTTATTATATATTTATATGTTTTATTAAGTCAAAGTTGTGGTTAATTTGTTTGTCTTCAATGTAAATAGTGAGGACCCACCCCCAAGCATAGTGGTCGGGCTGATAGAGGAGCGGCCAAATCGACTGGGCGTGGCGGTGGGTGTGGCTGATTGTCCTGTGGGTGTTTCCCAATCTTGTGATTTTGGAGAAGAACTATGAAGAGCTCTTTCTCTGCTGTCACTTCTGCCTTTACTTTCACCTGATAGAGAGGGAAAAGAAAAAAGAGTTACTTTGTCAT
This sequence comes from Paramisgurnus dabryanus, assembly GCF_030506205.2. Classification (NCBI taxonomy): domain Eukaryota; kingdom Metazoa; phylum Chordata; class Actinopteri; order Cypriniformes; family Cobitidae; genus Paramisgurnus; species Paramisgurnus dabryanus. The sequence goes on from NC_133344.1 coordinate 16,262,630, forward strand.
TGACAGTCATTGAACCAGTAACTTAAATCTTTTGGCTTTGAACTCTGCTCACATCTGTCTGTCTGTTTAGAGATTAGTTACATGGCTGCAGTACAAATATATGACCACAGGGTGTCAATACAGATTCAATGTGACTTGTTTGTAATAGCCTAGCATTTATACAACTCTTCCTGTTGGTGAAGTATATTGCATGTTTATTGTGCGCAGTATGTCGAATTTTTGTATGTATATTATTATAAAACAGTACAAAAGCTGTCACTGGGATGTACCCTTAGTTGTATATTTTAATATGGTGCATATTAGTACCCCAAAAAAACATATTGGTACGTCAAAGATACATTGTGAAGCCTGTAGCCTACAATGCAAAGCACAGTGCAACTTTCTGTTTCCAGTATGATAAACTAAAAGTAGTATGAGTTTCATCTTTATTTAACACACAATTGGGTTAAAGGCTTAATAACTTTTTTATTATGCAACATTTAGGGGTCACGGTTATGATATTTGGCTGACGGTTAATTGTCTAATAAATTGTGATGGTTATGACGATTAATTTTCCAGTTTAGGGCTTTGACAATTAATGATCTGTTTTATTGCTTTGATATTTATGAAATAAGGTTTACCTGGCAGTAAATATTAATACACATAACACATATTAAAAAGGAATTATTTAATGAATATATCTTAAAAAAAACCCTGTAAATTAAATAAACACAATAATAAACACAATAAGTACCGGTCCACGCAGTGGCTGCACTACAGATCCTTGAGAATATCATCCTTCACTTCCCTAAATTTGGAATTGCTGTTTTGGAAATGTATGTTTTACCTTGCAGTTCATACTGCTTATCAAAGTTTTGAAGCATTTATTTGAATGCTGTTTTTCCATTGTATTGAATGGCTTTGCAATGTATCGCGTTACACTGTCAGTTAAGAAGCGGCATCCGATACGTTCTCGTTTACACTGGCGGTGCAGCTCCCCCTTGTGTTTTTAGAGAGATGTGCAATCATTGCGGTGATCTGAAATCATTGCGATGAGGTCAAACAATCGCGATGAGATGATTATTTTATCATTGTGACAGCCCTTACATCAAACATTACTTGTGGTTTAATGTTCTTTATACTGCACATTTGGAAATGGTGCAGAAAGTACACATGCCACCTTTAAATTGTAACTAGTCTATAACACCTAACCATATGCACATAGAGTCTATTACAAATAGCACATTAAAAAGTTGCTTGTGGGCAATTAATAAAGTTTATTTGTGCTAAATGAAATGAAAAATCAAGGTTAAACTGTCTATCCAAATGTTCTTCTGCATGGGTTTTATTTTTATGTTCTTACACAGTTACCTAAACTGTACAGCCAAACATTCACAAATATTTTGTTATACCCACTCCACTCTTTTATCATTCATTCAGTCAATCACTTTATCTTTCTATGTACCATTCCATCTCTCTTAATCTCTCTCTCTTTCTCTCCCTCCCTCCTAACAGGGGATCCATTAGCAGTCACATTCATCATGTCTTTCATTGGCTCTGAAGACATTAGGGAAATTGCTTTACTAACAGATGAAAGCTTTTCAATTATTTCAGCTGGAAAGTGAATCTGAACGTGCGTCCGTGTCGTCCATGTAGACGTGTGGTTAGCTACGCTGTCTGACACTTATGGGCATACGAATTGAAGGTGACATCATCGTATGTCAACGGTGTTTGAGGTACCTGGGTTCATTTCAGTTCACGTTGCACTGCAATAGCATTAGCAAAACTTCTGCATTCTGTTTCTACACTATTAGCTAACGGGTAACTATCTGTATGTAACATGCACACGTGGTTGTCTGGAGTCATGTGTTGAAATCCAATTAGCCTTTGGTGTCCTGCTTCATAAGTCGATATTTAATTTGTGTAGTTTGTCATTAATGTGTACCGCATAAACTAGCAGACAGTGCAACAAATGTATCAGATTTGCTTATTAATATGCAATCTAGTCAGCGCCTGGATGTCATAAAGGAGAGAAAAAAATAACAGAAAACAATGATGTGAAAGCTTTGGAACAAATAGAAAACAGCGATGTCATGAAGGAAAGTAACAATTAATGGGAAATAGTGATGTCATAAGAAAGCTTTTTAAGGAATTGAAAACAGTGATGTCATTAAGCTATGACACGTATAGTGTTAGAACCAAAATAGAATAGCACTGAATACCCTGTTTTATGGTACATGCTTTGAAGATCCTTTTCTAGTCATGTTTTATTGATTTGCTAAGATTTGTGCGTTCATCTACCTCTGAGTTATACTAATGTAAGGTCATAATGAAGAAGAAATATGTTAAATATGGATAATTTTAGTGGGATTTACTGTAGTACATTATATGCTAATGTAACTTAAACTATTCAGGGCTGCAGGGAAGGGAAATATTATATTGATATAATATTTAAAACATTTTTAGGGCATGATAAAAACAAACATGTATTAATTTTAATTATACCATGGGGCTGTTAAATGCTTTATTCTGATTGGTTGAGAAATGTGCACGGTGTTGATTATTTTTCTGTAAAACGCACACCTTTCCTGTCAAATGTCTTAAAATGATCACCATGTTTGTGGCAACTGTGGTATAAGTAAAATAATTGACGCATTACCATGTTGGGTTTGCATTACTATGTGCAATTATTCCAGACTGATCTCACAGAAAGTCCTGTTATAGTTATTTGTGTCAATGGCACGAAATTCAGCTTTTTCTCGTGGCTTGAGCACAAAAATCTTTTTAGTGTCACTAGCATGAATTTCTATAAATAGTTTTTCGTGTCCGTGGCACGATTTTTTTGTGGCGTTCTATGTATTGTTTTCTTATTTTTTTTCCTATTATCTTACCATTGTCGCTTGGGGTTGGGGTTAGAATCACTTTCTGTAAAATTTTTAGAGATCCTAACCCAAACCCCAACTCTAACCCCAACTCCAGGCGGAAATATTTTAAAAATGCGGAAGAAAAACATTTAGAAACCAATACATAAAAGTACATTCTAACCCAAACCCCAAATCTAACCCCAAGTGACAATGATTTGAAACGACAATGATTCATTCGTACTGAATGACACAATAAAGACAATCGTGCTCAAGGCACAAAAAAGCTGAATTTTGTACCATGGACACAAATAAATTCATCACATTTTTCATGACTATAACACGACTTGCCGTGAGAGCATGTTGAATTATTCCTAACGTATGTGTGTTCCCTGGGTTCGAACCAGGTAACTTTTGTGCTGCTAAAGCAATGCTTTACCACTGAGCTGTACAGGAGCACATAGAGTTATATACACCTTGCAGAATCTAAAAAATGCTGAAAATGTAAAAAGTTAAGGTTTGTTTTTTATTTAGTCCAAGTTATTTCACATTAGAAATGTTTACAGTAGGTTTTCAAAAGAATAATAAAAATAACCCAGTTCATAAGTTTACATACACCTGATTCTCTTAATACGGCACAGTGTTTCCAATCAATGACAGTTTTTATGTTTTGTCATTGTTGAGACATTAAACTGTCCATTGGTCTTTTGAAAAATCCCCCAGGTCCTGCAGAATCTGTGCATTTCCATGCCAAACACCATTTGACACATATATTTCATGCACCCATACTAGCAAACACAAACACACACCAACACAACAACTTTGTGATAAGAAAGCTTAGGAAGGAATAGAAAACAGTGATGTCATAAAGGAGAGATAAAAATAACAAAAAACAGTGATGTAAAAGCTTTGGAACAAATAGAAAACTGTGATGTCATACTGTAAAGGAAAATTGCAGTTAATGGGAAATAGTGATGTCATAAGAAAGCTTTTTAAGAAATAGAAACCAAAATCACTAATCTTAAGTAATGTAATAGAGAACAACTGATATATAAATTTTGAGAGATAATAAAAGTATAAATGATTTGGTCCGAACTAAAAACTATTCAAATCAATACTTTGCTAAAATTTAGAAACAACTACAGCCACTACATAAGAAATACATTTAAACGGACACTCCACTTTTTTGAAATATGCTCATTTTCCAGCTCCTATAGAGTTAAACATTTGATTTTTACCGTTTTGGAATACATTCAGCTGATCTCTGGGTCTGGCGCTACCACTTTTAGCATTGCTAAGCATAATCCATTGAATCTGATTAGACCATTAGCATCACGCTCAAAAATAACCAATGAGTTTCAGTATTTTTCCTATTTAAAACTTGACTCTTCTGTAGTTACATCCATATTACGCACTGCCCGAAAATAGTCCCCTGCTATTGAAAGTTACCAAGGGGACTACTTTCGGGCCTGCGTAATATCATTGCACCTGCTGCAGCCATGAGCCCTATTCGGATGGGATTAGTTTTACAGGGGTAGATGGCGTAATGTAATTTTACCACAGGACGTCTGTTATATTAATGGTCAATTCAGACGGGATTAGAAATCTCAGTAAAACATTCAAAAGTGGGAGGGGTAACTCGATTGCGAAGCGCGTCACCTTTCATCGTCACGCGCACATGACCTTGCTTCCTGATATCGATGTGCAAACAACATGACACAGATGAGGAAAACGCGAAACACTGTGTTTAATTTCAGTTTGGGGAGAGCGTCAGTTTCAGAAACAGTTCCGTGCCTCTGAGAAGTAAACTTTAAAAAAAAAAAGTTTGTGTCGTGTTATTCAGGGAGCTGACTTGCCACTGACTGAGAACGCAAGTAAATGCTTTTTTAAAGGAGCATTTCACCCGTAGAAACATTAATCTTTATTGAAAGTGTGTCATATTTGTAGTCGAAATGTAACATACATTTAGAATTTGGTGCCTATTTGACAGTGAAAAGGGGTGTTTGTAGTCTCACTCCCTCAACAAAGACATTGCACTTCCTTCTTTCAATGATGCAAAATGATTTGAAATTGAAAGAAGGATGTGCAACACTGAAATCTGTATTTCTCCTGTCTCAGTGGCAACTGAGGAAATGATGCATGACCATTCAAAAACATGACTGGGGTTCTTACTATACAAAGCTTAAAGGGGCCATGGCATGAAAATCTGACTTTTTCCATGTTTAAGTGCTATTATTGGGTCCCTAGTGCAGCTATCAACCTAGAAAATATGAAAAAGATCAACCCAGTAACTTAGTTTTGGTGAACCATTCTCTACAAGCACTTGAAAAAATAGGTCGTTGAAAATTGGCTCTTCTTATGATGTCATAAGGAGCTCTTATTATAATAAAACCACCCCTTAATCCAACCACATCACTGCTATTTAGTGCAGAGAGAAAATAATTCACAGAACAATTGAGTTTCAATTTCAACAAACCACCATCATTGTGATCAGTGTTTGAATTTCATCCGCTCATGTGCATTTTAAAGGACACACCCAAAACGGCACATTTTTTCACACACCTACAAAGTGGCAATTTTAACATGCTATAATAAATTATTTATATGGTATTTTGAGCTAAAACTTCACATATGTGCTCTGGGGACACCAAAGATTTATTTGACATCTTAAAAAAGTCCTGTGACATGGCCCCTTTAATGCAAATGGGTGAAGTGTCCCTTTAAGCGCTTTTAAATTTAAAAGAAACCCGCAAATAAAAGGAAATGACTCAATTTACGTGTATATTTACAGCTGGTCTATTTGCACTGGATTAGTATTATGAGGTAATTTCTCCGGACCTTTTTACAGAAGGTAAAAGTCGCCGTAATCTTTACTGACATTGTCCGTAATGAGTACTGACATGGAGCATTCGGACAGGACTAAAATCACTGAGAAGCTCTGAAAAAAATTGCTTTACCCCACCTCCCGATGTAAAACTAATCCCGTCCGAATAGTACTATGGTACGGCAGCAAAGTCCTTGATTATTACGCTAAAATGAGAGTATAGTTCCTAGCCATATCTGCCTAGAAAAATAAACTTTTATTTTTCTGTCGGTTTTAGTACACCATATAACTACAGAAGTTTTAAATAGGAAAAATATCGAAACTCTTAGGTTATTTTTTAGCGCAATGCTAATGGTCTAATCAGATTTAGGGTTGTAACGATTAAATTGTGCAAGGCTGCGATTGGTTTCATGCAAAGGTGCGTATACTATGGCATTTAGTCAGTAGGAAGTCCTTATCAATCTAAAATCATTATGAGTCTGAGTCGTTTATAACGTGCATTTAAAAAAGCAACACTCGTTAAATAAAAATCATTCAAAATATGGTTTATTATTATGAAAATATAAGTTGAAGAACAGCGATATAAATATTCCTGTAGACATTTCCTGGAATAGCGTTTGTAATGCTACTTCTTCTGTGGCACAAAGGGAGTTTCTGCATGAGAGCACCCCCTGGCGTTCGGATGTGCTGGGATTTCACTGTAATTCATTCAAATTCATTCATTGAGAAAATGCACATTTGCACGGTTAATCGTTTCACCCCTAATCAGATTCAATGGATTATGCTAAGCTATGCTAAAAGTGGTACAGCCAGACCCAGAGATCAGCTGAATGGATTCCAAAACGGTAAAAAAATCAAATGTTTAACTCTAGGGGAGCTGGAAAATTAGCCTATTTTCAAAAAAAGTAGTGTGTCCCTTTAAATGGCTAAATCTGAGTGAAACAGTCTGATGTTGAGCTTTATTTGAAAGCTCAGTGTGTTGACAGAGTCTTATACTGTATATCTCTCCCTGTCTTTCACAGTTTCTCTCTATCTCTCTATGTGATTGTCAGGCAAACACACACACACAGAAATAGTGAGAACCTGTTAATCTCACACACCTCCACACTCTGTCAGGCACGATGCCCAAGTCACAGATCCGTAAAAGACATACTGACAGAGGTGTCTGTGCATGTGCATGTGTTTGTGTGTATAATGTCAAGGCTGGACTGGGCAGTGTAAAACTACTTATGATTGACAGTCTGACGTGCTTTAGTATTTATTAAGATTATAAAATGACGGAAAAAGATGCTTATTTTTTATTTTCTGTATGTATGTGCGTATATAAAAATGTTCACATTTGGCATGTGTGTGGAGTGTTTCAGTCTTATTAACATAATAGCCTTGATTCATTAATCTGAACTACATCTGAATAATAAATTATGATTTGATCATGATTACAAGCTCATGAAAATCCTCGCATCACCACAATCGAAAAGATCTTCACATTAACCCAAACAATTACATAACAAAAACAGGATTTGATTTGAAAAAGCTCTCTGATGATGGAGAATCTGGGTCATTTTGTCTCTCTGCAAGCATGTTTAACAGTCTGTGCGTGGGTCGATCGCTCAATTTTTAATCTGTGATCAGGCTCAGACACACTCACACCTGGGGTGATGGAAGTGGACCGTGGAAATAGGACATAAAAGTCTTCTCTCCTCCACATGGGAAAAATAGCACTTGAGTATAATGTCCTTAGCTAAAGCTCTCAAGACGATCACAGACGCTCTTTAAACCCAATCAAGCTTTACTCTCTCAGACAACATCCCTCACTTTGAAGTTGTATCTGAACGGGCTACCAATCACTTCACAATACAGTATCTCACAGTCTACGTTGTATTTAATGATTTAAGTGAACTGCAAAATTAGATTGGGTTAAAATTTGCGGATCAGATTTGGTTCAAGGAAAACCATTTCTTTATCTTTAGAAACTGACATTTGTTTGATTGCCTTGATGTTGTTCAACAGATAAACTTTACCAGTAAAACGGGACAATAAAATGGTTCTAGTAAAGCTGCTAGCCACAAAACGTTGAGTTGTTGTTATGTTGAACATAAGCTGATGCATTTCAACAGGTTAAAGGAATAGTTCACCCAAAAATCACTTTCTTATTTTCATGTTGTTCTAAACCTAAAATGAATGAATTTTTTCAGAGTTTGGTTCCAAAACGCAATAAATCCATTTTGACTAATTTCGGTAAAACGTGTTTTCTATACCAAGAAAGTGAGAAGATGAAAACACTTATTTTCTGTTACAAACTTTCACATAGTATCTTAAGGTTATAATACCATTAAAAAATTCAAATCCATAATTTGATTTTCAGAGATTTATTAAAAAAACTGAAAATTTTTCCACAAAATGCAATAAATCTATGACAAGTTTTTTTTTTCAAAATTGCTATAAATCTATTGAATCAATATATAATGTGCATTTATTTGCCATGTCATATTCATTAAGTTTAATGGTGGTATACACCGATTTAAAAAATAAACATTAATTCCATTAATTAAAACATTTACTTTGTCATATTAAGAACACTGTCATTGCTGCTGTCATCCTTGGGACGTTGTCGCTGAACTTTTTTGACAGCTTGATTTTCGTTAGCTTCGAGTAAAATAAAGGAAGGTTTTTCGTAAGATCCCCAGGGGTCAATGTGTTACCATGACAGAAGCTTGATGCTGTCGTGTGAGAACAAGCAACAGCTGACATTTTTCTGTCTCCCGATTGCCTCTCAAGTAATTTATTCGATTTTGATGCCTTACGTTTCTTTCCCATCACAGAAAACCACCACAGGTTTATCAATGCCATCAAAGTATTTTCTTTTGTCACGAATTACAAAGTAAATGAGGAAAACTTGGATTCCGTGTGAATTCAACGCGTCGCCATTGTTGTTTACAGTGTAGGAATGGTGCGCTGTGATTTGTTGAGGGGATTTATTGCATTCTGCAGAAAAGGAGGAGTGGCGTTTATTGTGTTTTGGGAAAAAAGGGAGAAACATGACAGAATAACGTGCCAGATATTGGATTTTGTGTAAAATTAAGAATTTACTTTTTAATACTAACCTGATACAATACTGATTTTGGTGGTAACTCATTTTTTTAAATGGCATTTATCGCGTTTTGGAACCAAACTCTTCATATTTTGATCAATGATGGTAAGCACATAGCTGATTGTAACCATTGACTTCCATAAACAAATGGTTACCGTCAACCGTGTGCTTACTGCTTACCATCATTTATTAAAATATCTTCTTCTTTATTTATCACAATACTTCCTACTATGGAAGTCACTGGTTACAATCAGCTGTCTGCTTACCATTATTTATTAATGTATATCTTCTTTTGTGTTCCTAAATTTATACAGGTTTAGAACAACATAAGGTTGAGAAAATGATGACAGAATTTTCATTTTTTGAGTGAACTATCCCTTTAATGTTAGTTTATTCTGTAGATCTTTTTCCCAAACTAAGCACTGTCTATTTATTACTATAGAAGCTTAGGTTCACGCTCTCGAGGTGGAGATTGGCGGTGGTGCAGAGCGTGCTCACATCCTCGAAAGCTATAGCAGCATTAGGCAGATATCTTTCACGGCAGTGAAAACTAATGGAAAGATTTGCTCTAAAAAATCACAAGTACGCACAATGTGGCAGAGAATATATAGCAAATGTTATTATGCATGATGCATGTTTGTCTGTACCTAAGTAGAAACCATGCTTAGATTGTTTCTGTCTATAAAATTATATAGCTATAATATATAGCTCATTTGTACATCTGTATATATAAAAAAAATAGACGGTCTTAGCAGCAACAACATAAACAAATGGCATTTGTGGCCTAAACTTAACTTAAGTAACAATAACAACTAGAGTCTATAATTTTTTTAATAACAAGCAATATAAATAACCAGTAAATTACCTAGTTCATAGCTTAAATGTATTAACTATTACACTAAGCGTTTCTGTGTAAAATGAATGTATAAAATTTTAGCTACAGATCCTTTAATTCTAGCCTGGCTGCCAAATCCGCACAGCAGTGATTCATGCTCACCGTCTCCCCTTGTCTTTTGGAAACTGAAACAATGTTATTTTCCACAAGGTATTTTTCCCGAGATCAGTTTAGTGGCTAGTCAGACAAATAAACAAGCACAGACCGCAAGTTCACTTCAGGTCAGACGCATAAGAGCAGCAACGAAAACTGTCTATGGATATCCAGTACTGTGCAAAAGTCTTAGGCCACCACCGCCAGACATGTTGTTTTAGAAGTTTTAATGTTCACCTATATGTATTTTTCAATCTATTTTATTAAGATACAAACAGAAAATACAGGAAATATGTAAAAAAAAAAAACATTTCAGGACTAAATGTCTTCTTTAGCCATCGTCTGTGTTTAGTGTGACCTCTCTTGGCACTAAACACATCTTGAGCGTTTTTGATTTCTTTAAAATTAGAAATTAGGATTTAATTTTATTTAGGTTTAAGAGATCCTGCATCTCCTATTGCTCAAGTGGAAGAGGAGTTTAACCTAAAAACTTGCCACATCAGTTTACATTTTTATACAGTTTTTAATACTATATACACATTTTCTGTATTTCTGGATGTTTTCTAATAAAGAGACTGAGAAATATTTATATATGATCACTATAACATTGCAAATACAACAAATCTAATTCTGGCATGGTGGCCTAAGACTTTTGCACAAGACTGTAGTTTTACTAAGGGTCAGAATTGTATTACATGTCCTAACTATTTATTGTGGATTTATATGTTTTGGTAAATAATTATTTATACAATTTGTAACACTTACCATCTGCTGCCTCTTTCCCTTTGCGTCCTCCAGATCCTTTCTTCAGCATGTTTCGTCCAGAGGTGAACAGGTTGCTAAGCTCATCCAGTGGACTGGTTGGCGTACGACTGCCTCGACCTCCCGACCCTGAGCTGGACCCTCCCGAACAGGATGCCGTGGAAACGTTTTGCATCGAACCCCCATGCGTGCTGGATGAGTTCGAGAGCCGCCCGCTTTCACGTGATCCAGGCGGAACTCCAGACGCACTGCGTGGAATCGTGCCGGTCATAAGAGCATCGTACGGCGGGGGGCGTTTCAAGGTGAGCGGGGTTAACGCACGGCCCATACTAACAGGCGACGGGCAGGCGGAGTGGCTCCGCGGGTAACCGTGCGCTGTGGATGAACCTCCACTTTTGTACTGCGCAGATGGCAGGGGTGGTGCAGACGACCGGCCTGATGCTGTGATCGTCTGTTGCTCCTTAGTCTCAGCTGACTTTTTATGATGATGATGGTGGTGGTGATGGTGTTTACCAGACACCTGCTGTGCGTCCAGCTGCTGTCCAGGTTCAGCGGTAGTTGGGGATGCTCCAGGTTTGCCATATCCAGTGTTATCTAGCACAGGCAGTTTGGTGACATCCAGCGGCGTAAGAGGGGATTCGTCAGAGTTAGGGGAACACTGGGCAGGTGCGGGTGGGAATACTAGCAGTGGTGGACGATGGGAGAGCAGATTTGGGAAAGGTGCAGGAATGTCACAGAGTGAACCGCGCGGTGTGGTGGGTCGTGTAAGTTCTACCTCTGGCACTAAAGGAGTCGGGCACTGGTCCCAGCGAGACTGGGTGTGGTCTAAAGATGACGCCATATCATCGTAGGCAGAGTATTTCATTTCCTCATATACGCATTCACCCTGATCATCCTCCTCTTCGCCGCTGGCTCCATCGATTCGACCAAAGTCTCGTAAAATATTCCCCACCATTTCTATATAAACAGGCTCCGCCTCTTCATCGCTGTCAGGGGCGGGGCTTTGATTCTGGGATGCTGATTTCTTTTTCTGACGTCGCGGCAGAGAGGCCGACTTGGCCTTGCTTCCATGGTTTTGGATGTAAGACTCGTCAAATGATGTGCTGAGCTGTGTGTTAGGGTTACGTTTGGGTTTGGGCGGAGGCATGCGTCGATATTCCTCGCTGCATGGGCGGGATTTAGATGCTGTAGGAAAGAGAACAGAAGTAGAAATAAGCTATCTACATCTGAGCATGTTAAAAAAAAAACAACAATTGTTTTTTATATAGTAAAAGCGATAGGGACACATACATCTTACATTTTACAATTACATTTTAAAACCTGAACACTTGTACTTCCTGCAAAACTCTTTTGTTAAGACAATATTGTTTTTATTATGACGATATAATCAAATATATATGAAAAAATATGTCAAATGAGAGCAAATTTTGATATAATCCAATAATATTAGTTCTTTACTCCTATTAACCATCTTTGTTTCACTTAATGTACACTAGGCGTGCACCCCCCTTGTATAGGCTGCACAAAATAAGATATTTTGAGAAATGATGGTAAACACACAGCAGTAAGTGACCATTGACTTCCATAGTAGGAAATTTTTTTTTGGGAAGTATTGTGATAAATGATGAAGAAAATATTTTGATAAATGATGATAAGCAAACAGTTGACGGTACCCATTAAATTCCATTATATTTTTTATTCCTACTTTGAACGTCAATGGACACTTACTGCTGTGTGTTTACCATCACTTCTCCAAATATCTTCTTTTGTGTTCGTCAGAAAAAAAGAAATTCATACAGGTTTAGAACAACATGAGAGTGAGTAAATGATGACAGAATTTTCATTTTTGGGTGAACTATCCCTTTAAGCCTGAGAAAGGTAGCCTGACTTAAAGTCAGTGCAATCCCACAAAGCCACATTGGTGCTATACTGGTCCCATAACTGTTCTGCTGTGCACGCGATCGCCTTTGATGCTTCCCAGTTTACTCTTTCTGCTCTTTAACTAATCCTGACTGTGTGTGGTTATGAAGTGAGTTGATGCGCTCCGAGTTTAACAGTCTCCTTGAGACAGGATTAATAATACACAGTTGTGCCCAGAAATGAGGCAAGCAAGCCATGTTTGGTGTACAGTACGTACAGCCAGGAACTGGTGATGTCAGCAGCACTGAGAGATATTAAGCTTTGATTTCTCACATAAATGACGCCATGCGTTTTAAAGGGAGAAAAATCGTGGCAGCCATGTTCTGGATATTGCTAAAAAACACGTCAGATGGATCTGTAAAGTGAATTATATAATGAAAATCTGACTTTTTTCATGTATAATTGGATCCCCGGTGCTTCTATCAACATAGAAAATGTGATAAAGACCAACCCAGTAACTCTTGGTAAACCATTCTCTGCAAGCATGTGAAAAAATAGGTCATTGAAATTTGGCTCCCCTTGTGATGTCAGAAAGGGATAATACCACCCCTTAAAGGGATAGTTGACCCAAAAATTTAAATTCTATCATCTTTTACTCACTCTCATTTGTTACAAACCTGTATAAATTTATTTTTTCTGATGAACACAAAGGAAGATATTTTGAGAAATGTAACCAAACCATTCGTGGACCCCATTTACTTCCATCATATTCTTTTTTCCTACTATGGAAGTGAATGGGGTCCACGAACGGTTTGGGTACAAACATTCCTCAAAATATCTTCCTTTGTGTTCGTCAGAACAAAGAAATTTATATGGGTTTATAACAACATGAGAGTGAGTAAATGATGACAGTATTTTTATTTTTGGGTCAACTATCCCTTTAATCTACACTAACCAACCACAGCACTGGCATTTAGTGCAGAGATCAGCTCATTTGCATTTAAAACGACACACCCAAAAACGGCAAATTTTTGCTCACAACTACAAAGAGGCAATTTTAACATGCTATAATAAATTATCTATATGATATTTTGAGCTAAAACTTCACATACGTACTCTGGGGACACCAAAGATTTATTTGACATCTTAAAAAAGTCTCCTTTTAAAGCATTTACGAAGGGTCAGCCTGATGAACACTGGAGTATTTAAAACATGATGCATTTAAAAGTTTTGAATAAAGCTTTAAAGCATTTATTCTTGATTTGCATTCGTAAAGTGATTATTATTAGGGCAAACGTGTAATGTAAATATTTTAAATTAAATACTGAATTTGTGATGCAAACATTACATTTACGTTATGCATTTCGTCAGACGTCTTTATCCAAAGCGGCTTACAGTGCATTCAAGCTATACGATTGTTTTATCAGTATGTGTGTTCGAACGCGCAATGCTCTACCAATTGAACTTCAGAAGAAGGGAGCGAAAAAACACAAACCGCGAAATAAAACTAGGTCATTTTAACTTCATGAATGAATTTCGTCCTGACGCTTAATCTCAGCAGTAAGCTGTTTTTCCCTTCCCTCTTAACTGCTTACTCATGCTTGCATTTCACCTTTCACCCTTCTGTCATTTCCATAAACATCACCTGAGCAGAGGCGGGTGAAGGGCAGCTGGACTGACCCGATTCATTCAGCAGGAGTTTGTGTGCGATTCCCAAATGTATGCAAATGTTTAATCTTCTGTAAAGCTGACTGATAGTTACATCATTCTCAAGAGACGGCCTGCAGTCCTTTGTGTGTGTGTGTTTGTTTGGCTTACGTGAAGGACATGACAGGGGTTTAAATCAGCTGTGTGGTGGCACTCTGATACACAGATGAGAAGTCAGCAAATGACAAAATGATTTTACTTAACTTTCAGTAAAAAATAGCAACTGTAATCCACCCAAGTGACAGAACGAGGACATGGTGAATTGAATTCTCTCAGCAGTTTCACACACACCTTTGTTTTTTATTGTGTTAGGGATTTTTTATTGACTTCTATTGCGTTTTAAACTGAGCTGATTATATTTTCTATTCACTAAACTGCGGTTATTATATCAAATATATAGACTGGGAGGTTTTGCTGTGTTGAAAGCGGTGTTGTTCACAGTGTTCACCCAAATATGAGAATATCAGAGCCGTATGACTTCCTTTCATCAGTTGAACAAAATTGATAACTTTATTTAAATAAATTAAAAGGCTGTCATGTTATCTTCCCAATAGGACCCAACATGGCAAAGCTCCAAAAAGCACATACATCCGTCAGCCAAATATAGGTGAGAGGAAATATATTTATTATTTTCAATCTCTCTCTCTCTAGAACAGGGTTATTTCCCATCAGGGCATTTTTTCATCTAGTTTGCTAAATAAGATGTAAAGTAATTAGAAACTAGACCTGGTGTCCTGTTCCACTACTAATGTACTATACTGTAGATGTTAATCTGTGTATGTTTACGTGTACACAATGCATTTATATCGATTTTTCTTTTAATAAGAAGTGATGTACGAGTGAAGAGAGTCCCTGCCAGTGATATATACAGCACAGTGCCGTAGGGGTGCCGCATCCCACATATCATTAAGTTTAATATGATGCTGTTTAAGGAATGTGGGCCATGATTTATGTAGGTTCTGCATTTGCCACATGCTCACTCTCACTCTCTCTTGCGCGCATTTATAGTGGATGTCAAATGAGTAACCCTATCAATGCTATTACTTTACTTCTTAAACTTGTAACTGTGTATTTGAAATAAAGCAAATAAAAGATTTATATTTTTCTGATGTTAATCCATGATAAACCCGAATTTAAATGATTGTATGATATTGAAATGAATGATTATGAGCTTGATTGGTCTTGGTATCAGGTTAAAAAAATGTTTGCAGATGTACATGTACATTGATGTACTACTGTAAATGGGTCAGTGACAAAAACGGTTTGGCAAGATAATAAATTGTTTAATATTTTTAAAAAACTTGTTTTAAAAGCATGCATCAGGTTTATTTCAATGCACAGTGTATTTATGTTCATTTTATGCAATACATTTTTTATGAAAGTTAAGACTGAACGGTCCTGAAAATGCCAAATGGTGTAACCGCCATTTCCGCCAAAGAATGATATTTTTTAAATATTGTATCGACCTTGATCGCATGTATGCGTAATCATAAAAAAAAACATTTTATTCGTTATTTCTAAATGTAAATTATAATGCGTTTTTGTTATATTTGTCCTGACGCATGCTGAAAACAGCTCTGTTTTCTAAATAATCTTTGACAAATGATATAAAAATGTATGTAAAAAATCATATTACACTAAAGTAGATGATTATATTTTATTCCACATTTTTTATGAATATATTTATATATATTTTCATTTAAAAAAATACTAGTTACACCAATTGACACAGACCGGTTGCACCTCATTGACATTTTTGCAATTAGTCAGACGACATTGGCTTAACTTACTCTTCTATACGTTACATTATTAATACGCTCACTTGTAAAGTTTATTCAACGCCGCTGTATTTTGCTGCTTATGTTGTCTGTCGATTTTTCTGTGTTTCCCCTGCTTCTATTAATTTAAAACTGCTTTGAAACAATTACAATTGTAAAAAGCGCTATATAAATTGAATTGAATTGAAAATTAAATAAAACCAGAAATTTTAGACTTGGTCCACAAATGTATTTTAAAATTTTACCCTTTTTAATTTAATTAAACCATATGGACACAAAATAGTTAACATCATGTCATTGACCCAAATATCAAAATCACTATGGTAATAATTCAATAACACAGTTAAAATCAAATTATTAGAGTTGTACCATGCACTAGGGCTGTGCAAAAAATCGACTGCGATTATCATGCGCGTGTCATCAGTAAAGCCGGTTCAGTGATTAGTATTAAATCGCCATCAGCTGCTTTCAGATGGAGCGGCATTTATTACACAGACTGTACTGATGACACGCGCATGATAATCGCAGCCGATTTTTTGCACAGCCCTACCATGCACCATGTTTTACTTCAGAAGACATTTATTAAACCACTGGAGTCATTTGAATTACTTTAATGATGAATGTATGTGCTTTTTGGAGCTTTGCCATGTTGCTCTCAATATAAGATAACCATACATGCCATTTTAAATTAAACTGATTTATTTGTATTCAAATAAAAAAGTCATAGACATCTAGAATGGTGTACTTTCAAATGTTTATTGAATGTAAGTCACCTAAAGAAACATGTAAAACATGATATATAATTTGTTCCACCTTTCTAAAAAAATGTTATGGTAATGACATCACACCCTGGTGTCTGGAGGTGTCTTTGTGTGTTGTTGTTTTTTTGTGTGTATACATATCACGACTGAAGACCTTCTCCTTATTCTCGACCTTTATACAAGACATCATCTGTGTTTTGGTTGATTCTGTCTGAAGCTGTCACTATCAGTAAAACACTTATGCTGAAATGTTGCCCATGGCAATGGTTGTCCCTTTTATCATGACTCTGCAACCAGTAGGTCCAATGAGAATGCATTAGCAGGTTCATGGGGACTATTCAGAGTAGGGAAACGACTGATGTCACTAGTTCTTAGAAAAATGCTTGAGTGTATGTGAAACAGCTAGGGAGCATGCACACCAAAGCTTTTACACCGGGGACTGGCGTATGATTTCAATTGTTTCCATTGGAAGCAACTTGCTTTTTTCTGCACTAAAATCCGGCGATTGGTGTTTTTTCCGCTCTGAGCCCGAGAGTTGAAAAATATTCAACTTAAGGTGAAAAGCTCAGCTCATCAATGTCAGTTATCACACAGCCGTCCAATCACAGTGGAGGAGGGGAGGGATAAACCTTACAAAAACCACCCTGCGCATCGTACTACGACTGATAAACAAAGCAGAAGTATCACAGCAATCAAAGCGCTCAGTTAAAGAAAGCTGGCAGTCGGCTGAAAAAAAAGCTGACAGTCTGCGTCCGCCTGTCATTTTCAGCCGCGTTTAAAAGCTTTGTTGTGCACGGCTCTTACAGTTTGTGTCACTCTCACTGTCTTTACATTGAAGTGACCTTTCATCTGTGAGGAAATGTTTTGTGTTATGTAATAAAAGCCATACTGACACTGACTTTGCAACTGTGTAAATCTGCATAAACCGACTTAAGCTGGTTTACTTTGCTGATCTTAGATAAGCCAGCTGACAAGCATCAATCTCCTTTAAAACCATCACAGCAGACCTGTTTGAGCAGGCTAGCAGAACATCTGAAACAAGCAAACAAGTTTTTTCTATATAAAATCCGACAACTTCTTAAATGCTATTGCTTTAGCATCAATCCGGAAAAAAATGTTTTTCAAGTTGATTCAGATAACACTTTTTTCTGAAAGTGTTGAAATGGCCTCTTAATTTTTTTCTAGAGCTGTACACCACATTTTGCTGTGTGTGTGAATGTTCATTCAAGTGCCCATGCTTCCAAAATATAGTCCAGCATTTTAAACATGAATGCATGTATTTTCTTGTCTTACTCTTGATGTAAAGTACAGAAGGGAAGAGGACTTGGTGCATATTGAACTCATGTGTAATAACCCATGAACGAGAGATGGTTGAAGATGCATGAAAGATGCATTTGCTTCAACACTAAAGTGGTTCAAAATAGAGCGAGAGATGCATTTCTTCAGGTGTGTATGATGGTATGTCTGAGTTTTACATGAGATGGAATGCAGTTTGACAGTGATGGCTAACATGATTGTGTGATGTTTAATCCAGAGTGCAGGTCAAAGTGAGTAGAAAAATATTTACCATCACATTTCTCCAGATCCTGTCCGCTCTTCCCCGTGCTAAGCCCGGCATTGACGGTCTCAGATGATGTGCTGAGTTTGGTATTGGGGTCTCGTCTAGGTTTAGGAGGGGGCTGTTTTCGGGACGTGGGGCTTCCCTCGTCCTCACTCCCACCCACCGAGTGCAGAGACTGTGAGCGTACGGTAAAGCCAGGCCCACAGGAAGGAGAAATACGGTCCTGAGGGGCCGGCATTGTCATAAAGCCCATTCGAAAATGTTTACCCGCATAACCTCCTTCTGATGTTACACGGGCCACATCCTCGCCAATCCTGCAGAGCGAAAAAGAATTTAGTCGGACATTTCACAGATTCTTTAGCAGAGTCATACTACAAAGCAGCAAAAACATTTGTGATATTTTTTTGCCATTTGAACACAAGCCAGACCATGCGTCGCTACGTGACCAACGAGCTTATTACATGTTGATGTGTGTGCATTAACTAGAGCTTTCATCTTTTTACTCCATATATATTAAGTCCAAAAATCTTGACGGATTACAGCATCAAGAGAATTTTTCAGAATCTTTCTGTACTAAACTAAACTATATCAAACGATACTATATACTGCAACGCTATATTATACTATAACATAATGCACAGCTATACCACACTATATTAAATGATACTATACTGCACCCCTATACTACACTACATCTACTGATACTATACCGCTATACTATACTACAATATTCTGCACTGCACCACTGTACTATACTACACTATACTATACCATCATACTATACTACAATATACTGCACTGTACTATACTACACTATACTATACCACCATACCATACTACAATATACTGCACTGCACCTCTGTACTATACTACACTATACTATACGGCTATTCTATACTATACTACAATATACTGCACCACTATACTATACTACACTATATCAAATTATACTATACTATACTGCCCCACTATACTATACTAAAATATATTGCACCACTATACTATACTATACTACACTATACCACCAAACTATACCACACTATATCAAATGATACAATACATTGCACCACTATACTATACTATACCACACAACTATACTACACTATATAAAATTATACTATACTTTACTATACTGCACCGCTTTACTATAATATACTGCACAACTATACTACACTATATAAAATTATACAATACTATACTGCAACGCTATATTATACTTACTACAATATACTGCACAACTATACTACACTATATCAAATGATATTAAACTATACAGCACCACTATACTATACTAAATTATACTATACTGCACAACTACACTATATGAAATGCTACTATACTATACTGTGCCACTATACTACAGTATATCAAATTATACTATACTATACTGCACTGCTTTACTATACTGTACTATAATATACTGCACCACTATACTATGCTAAACAATACTATACTGCACAACTACATTACACTATATGAAAAGCTGCTATATTGCACCACTATACTACACTATATCAAATCACACTATACTATACTGCACCGCTATACTATACTGTACTATACTAAACTGCACAACTGTACTAAACTATTTTAAATTATACTATGCACTATACTATACTATAATATAATATACTGCACCACTATACTACACTATACTTTATATGTACTGTACTATACTATACTGCACCACTATACTATACTATACTAGGGCTGCACGATTTGGGTAATTTTTCCCATTGCGCTTATTGATGCTAATATTGCGATGTGCAGTTGCGATTATAATAAATGGTATCATGAGTCAACTTGATGGGTTTTAAGGAAAATCCACACACAGTTTAGGGATAATGCTAAAACGTGTATTTGTAAAACTAGAAATGTTTTCGTATTGCCACGTGATGTAACAACTGCTCAGTGTCAGTAATCCTAAATCCAAAATACCGTTATACAACAGACGTAGAGTTTTTTTTCAGCTACCAGATCACTGTCAATCTCCTCTGCATCCATCTTTGCTCCGGTATTTCCGCGCTGTGCACACACAAGTGACGACGCACGCCACACACGTGCATGCCACACGTGCATGTCACACGTGCACTGCCTTTTTTGTTCGTTTTTTCTTTCTTTTTTTAAACAGCAAGGAAAATCATCAAACTGTTATCAGAAAGTTTCTGTTAACAAGTAAACACATTTATTTATTTAATATAATTGCAACATTTTGCTGTCATATAATCGCACAGGCTGACATCGCGATTGCGATGCGATTAATTGTGCAGCACTATACTATACTATACTGCATAACTATACTACACTATATCAAATGATATTGTAATATACTGCACCACTATAGTATACTATATACTATACTATGCTATGCTATGCTATACTATACTATACTATACTGTACTATACTACACAGCTATACTACACTATATCAAAATATACTATACTATACTGCACCATCATGCTATGCTATGCTATGCTATACTTAACTATATCAAACAATACTACTATATTTAGCTGAACTATACTATACTGTACTATATCAAACTATGCTGTGCTATACTATATCAAACAATACACTACTGCACCACTATACTATACTATATTATAATATACTATACCACTATATTTAAGTGTACTATACTATACTTTGCCATATCAAACAATACTATAGACTGTAGGTTAAGGTTTCAGCAGCAACAACATAAACAAGTGCTTTTGTTGACTAAACACAACTTCCGGTATGCTTCCATATGAAATCAATAACAACAGAGTCCTTTTTACAGTAGTTTATTTTTGATAACAAAGGAAATAAAGGACAAGTAAATTACATTTATTCATATATCACATGTATCTAACTGAGCTAACGTTATTGTGTAAAATTAATGTATGCAATGCAGTGTCCTTCAATTGTTGCCTGTCTATCAAACCTCTTCGCACAGTTGTAATCGATACTCGTCATCTCCCCTATTTTTTAGCAAACCAAAACATTTTAGTTTCAACAAAGTATATATTTCAAAGAGCAGTTTAGCCACAGCGAAAAATAAATACAGACCAGATGTTCACTTTGGTTTTGTACTGCAATATAGTATATCAGACTATATCAAATTATACTGTGCTATACTGTATATTACTGCACCACTGTACTGTACTGTACTATAGTATACCAAACACTATCCAATGATGATATACTTTACTCCACCACTATACTGTACTGTACTGCATTAAACTACATTACAC
Source organism: Paramisgurnus dabryanus (assembly GCF_030506205.2). Taxonomy (NCBI): domain Eukaryota; kingdom Metazoa; phylum Chordata; class Actinopteri; order Cypriniformes; family Cobitidae; genus Paramisgurnus; species Paramisgurnus dabryanus. Next base: position 16,284,039 of record NC_133344.1, read on the forward strand.
TACACTGTACTGTACTGTATTATACTATATTATAATTTTTCTTGTACACTCTTATGTGAGGTCAGTGGTTTATGAGGTCACTGCTCTGCGAGGTCACTGTTCTGCGAGGTCACTGCTCTGTGAGGTCACTGCTATGCGAGGTCATTGCTTGGTAAGTTCAGGTCTTGCACACAGTAGCAAAATGAACATTTATTTCATGTTGTATCTATCAGTAAATAAAAATGAAAAAATGCTTTATTGATCAGTTTGTGAGAAACCTGTGGTAAATTAAAAGGAAAAACAACAACAGCTGGGCTGGTTTGTACAATGGTCCCCAGATATACCATTGTCCCCAGGAGAATACTCATTTTGTGTTATACGATCCACATCTTTGGTGCTTTGCCTGGATGTAGAATTCCTGTAGAGATGATTTATTTCTTAATGACTTCTAATACATATTGTATACCATATGCAGCCTCTAGCCATCCACATGTGACAAAGTATTCCACATTTTAAACGTAGATATGTTACATATGAAAGACTAATTCACTTTATCTATTCATGAATCTATACATTCCCCATACCTTCATGAATTTCGTCCAAGAGCCAGTTCAGCATAATTTAATTCAGAGCAATTTGGCTGAATTTTAAGATGATTTCTGCGCTGAATATCCCTGAAAAATTGAGTTAGTTTTGTCTCTCTGTTCATGAGAAAGTGCAATAAAATAAAGAGGGAGAAGAGTAGAGATGGAGAAAGACAAGGGTGCAGTCGGTTCATTTCTCTCTCTCTCTCTCTCTCTCTCTCTCTCTCTATCTCTCTCAGGAAAACTAATCGTCCTAAAGAGCAGACAGGATTTACTTGTGTTGGCTTTAAGTAACACACACACACACACACACACACACACACACACACACACACACACACACACACACACACACACACACACACACACACACACACACACACACACATATACACACATTGTGAGTGTGTATACAGAGTTGAGGGTGTGGTGGTGTGGGTTGTAGTGGTTCATAAAAAATGATTGAATGTCTGTTTCACTGTCTGCCAGCTTCAATGCACCAATGTCCCCACATCCCACCCTCTCTCCATCCATTCATCCATGCATCTTTTAATAATTTTTTGTATCGTGTGCAGTTTTACCCCTCGCCTTTCACACCTGCATGAGTAGCCAATACTCATAGCAGACTATGGCGCATGCTGCTGATGTCACCTGCTGACGTAGTTGGCAATTTTTTTATTTAAGCCATTAAGCAAACATTGTAAACAATAATTAAACAGCCTGTATATATGCACAAATTACTTGCCAGCATATTCTGTGTCTGTACGCTAGCAACTATGTCATCAGGTGATGTCAGCAGCATGCGCAGTAGTCTGGTCGTGAACGCGCACTGAAGGACCAAGTTTTGTTTTCTTTGCACACAAAAATCATTTTGGGGTGAACTAACTCTTTAACTGTAAATGAACACATTAGCTGCCATGTTGTATTCAATTTAAGAGCAACTATGGTCTGATTCACGATTTTACATTTCCTTTGGTGTTTAAGAGTGTATTAGTACATGTTAATGATATGCAAAAGGTACAAACCCCAATGTAAACGATGACGCGAGTTATACCAAATATACAAAATAATGCTGTTTTAAGCAATGAAATAGGCGCGCTTTAAGTTAATAATTATCTTTTTTTTTAATCATTATTAAAGTGTTAATAAAGTGTGTTGTTGAGCCACATACGTGTGTGCATCAGATGAGCTCCACCTCCTTTTGGTGCAGGAAAACCCTGGTACTGGGGTGGTATATCAGTGTGTTACTTGTAATTGTTGCAGGCTTTATGTGTAAAGGGTTATAGGTCATGGGAATACCGATTAGTAGGGCACAGCTTGGATTTCCACAACTAATGGATTAAATGGACAAGTGTATGTGTGTGTGCTTAGACAGGATACATTGATTTAACATGCTCCTATGGGCATAACGTATTACTGACAGTTCTGTACTGAAATCCTCCAACACAAACACCCTGTATTCTCAGTGGAAAAGTGCAGGTGCCTCTGAAGCCCAATATCAGTGCGTTTGTCTAATATGTGTGTGTGCCTGTGCAATATTGTGCGTTATATTAGACTTTATTGATCAGAGCTCAGTAAATAAATGTCTGTATCTGCCCATCCAGCAGTTGACACCCATCAACCTTGTTGTAATAAATCAGCCCATTTATCCCTTTCACCCTTCATTTCTCTTGTGTAGGATTTTTCCTGAAATCCTTTCCCATCATTTGCTTTTGTTTACTTTTTACCCCCTGTTTTTCTTTTTTTGTATTGTTTCTGTCCATCACATTTATTTTTACTATCCTTCTCTTTCTAATACACAGGGATTTTCTGGCTCAAAATGAGGTGGAGGTGGTGCTATCCTTATGCACACATACTTGTTTACTGTGGCCCAACAACACACTTTACGCAACGTATTTTTAGGGTTTAATAAATAAATAATTAAAGTGACAATAATAAATTTTAAATGAATGAAATACAACATAGCAGCTAATGTGTTCATTTAGAGTTAACAAACAGCAACGTTGTTTAATAACATAAAAATATAACACAAGCTTTTCATTTACAGTTCATTGGGCTCTTTTGCAGTGTTGTGTTCAGAAGTCTTTGGTTGTAGTTGTTGTACACGATCATAGACATTATCTGTCACTCTTACTGTCATCCTTTCCTCCACTCTTGATAAAATAAATATTTTTACTGCCTTCGTTGCTTAATATAATAAAGAGATCTGTCAAATTCTAAACTTTTGCTTGACCTAATAATAGTGTTATATATTTCATAAATAATTATATGAAGCCCTTATATTTTAGTTTACTGTAGCTAAATTGAGGTTAACTACCTGTTTTTGCTTTTATATGAATGCATCATTTCATGCCAGTCAAAATTGTTGATTTTGTAGAAAATGAACTAAGCATTAACTTGTAACTTGTCAACAATTTGTTAAAAATGTGCATTATTAGTCTTACTAATAAGTCTTACTAAATGTGGAGAAAAGCTGTTTCACATCCTCTATTATGCGTTTTTCTCAATGATCTCCGATTGATTCACGGAGCTCTGTTTGATTCGCTTGGTGACTGAATTATTTTTACTATTTATTAAACTGAATCAGTTTAAAAGTATAATTCGTTTTTGTGTCATTACTTGTCAAGTTGACATGTGAACACAATGTTAAACCACCATTTCATGCAGGACACATTACTATAATAATCATCTGGTGTCTGCACTGATTCACCTGCTCAACATACACAAAATATAGCTAATTTAGCGCCTTATATAGTTCTTAGTAGGAAACTCCTTAAATTGCAGTTTGTTTTTGCTAAGTTTAGTGAGCACTTTACTGTGCTGGCAACGAAACACCGCCACCAGAGTGCATACACATCAAACACGAGTTCAACGATTTGCGCAAGTAGATTACATACAAAGTCAATGCAAAGACGCAATCAGATGCAATGCCGTGAAAACAACATGCTATTCGCCTCAAACGCGCCTTCGCGCAAGCTGAAAATATTCAACTCGAGCGAAAAATTCACATGACAGAAAGTTAAATCTCGCAAGTAATCTAGAGTGAGCAACTATGCTACGCGTTTGGTGTGTACGTAGCATAAGACTTGCAACTGCACTTACAAATGATAATCCACAGAGTGCAACGATTGTTCATGTTTTGCGTGAAGACGCTTTACAAATACAACTGACGAGAGTCAAAGGTGGCATGAACTTTGGTGGAGGCATCCTCCTTTAAATTCTCTATTCAGGAAAAGCCATGTTATACACTTACACACATACTTCGAAGGACCCACTGACCTTTACTGATACTACGTTATTGATCTGATCTTTAAATGTACTACTTCCAGTCTATAGTATTTTTTCCTTTTGTTGTTTTCATGAGATAGTAGTGGCTCTGTTATAGCATACACGATACCATTGACTGCAGTTTGTAAAAGGGAATAAATTGCTTTCAAGTCTTCGACTGCTGCAAGGCAACCATTCCAAAACTATAACCGGAAAATTTAATTAACAAGAGTTATCATTAATACCTGCAATGCTGCGTCTGACAGTTCACTCCATCACTGGCAAATTGTTATTATATGCACATAATACACGGGATGAATCTAATAAAAACAAAAACAAGGGTTGTCCAAGTCATATTTTATCCCTAACTAAAAAGGTGACCTCGCAGAGCAGTGACCTCATAGAATAGTGACCTCGCAGGCCACTGACCTCACAAAAGAGTGACCTCATCAAACATAGAATTGTGACCTCACAAAGCAGTGACCTCACAGAGCAGTGCCCTCGCAGTGCAATGACCTCATAGAATAGTGACCTCACAGGCCACTGACCTCAGAGAAGAGTGACCTTATCAAACATAGAATAGTTACCTCACAATGCAGTGACCTCACAGAGCAGTGCCCTCGCAGAGCAGTGACCTCATAGAATAGTGACCTCACAGGCCACTGACCTCACAGAACAGTAACCTTATCAAACATAGAATAGTTACCTCACAGAGCAGTGACCTAGCTAAGCAGTGACCTCATAGAGCAGTGACGTTGCAGAGCAGTGACCTCACAGAGCAGTGACCTCACAGAGCAGTGACCTCACACGCCACTGACCTCACAGAAGAGTGACCTTATCAAACAAAGAAAAGTGACCTAACAGAGCAGTGACCTCATAGAACAGTGACCTTATCAAACATAGAGTAGTGACCTCACCAAACATAGAATAGTGACCTCACAGAGCATTGACTTTACCAAGCAGTAACTTCACAGATCAGTGACCTGATAGAAGAGTGACATTATCAAACATAGAATAGTGACCTCACAGAGCAATTACCTCAAATAAAACAGTGACCTCACAGAAGAGTGACCTTATCAAACAGAGAATAGTGACCCCAAAGAGCAGTGACCTCATAGAACAGTGACCTCACAGAAGAGTTACCTTATCAAACATAGAAAAGTGACCTAACCAAACATAAAATAGTGACCTCAAACAGCACTGACCTCACCAAGCAGTGACTTCAAAGATCAGTGACCTAATAGAAGAGTGACCTTATCAAACATAGAATAGTGACCCCAAAGAGCAGTGACCTCATAGAACAGTGACCTCACAGAAGAGTGACCTTATCAAACACAGAGAAGTGACCTCACCAAACATAGAATAGTGACCTCACAGAGCACTGACCTCACCAAGCAGTGACTTCAAAGATCAGTGACCTCATAGAAGAGTGACCTTTTCAAACATAGAATAGTGACCTCACAGAGCAATGACCTCAAATAAAACAGTGACCTCACAGAAGAGTGACCTTATCAAACATAGAATAGTGACCCCACAGAGCAGTGACCTGATAGAACAGTGACCTCACAGAAGAGTGACCTTATCAAACACAGAGAAGTGACCTCACCAAACATAGAATAGTGACCTCACAGAGCATTGACCTCACCAAGCAGTGACTTCACAGATCAGTGACCTCATAGAGCATTTATCTCACAAAACAGTTACCTCATAGATAAGGGACCACCAATCCCTGACCTCACAGAACAGTGACAACTGAGAGTAGTGACCTTAAAGAGCAGTGACCACAGAAAAGACAAAGGGAATTGCAAACCTGCAACTTTTCACGTTTTAACTTACTTAGTTGTCCTATTAAAGTAGGAAATGATGGTTATAATAACTGGACCTGGCAACACTGCTTAGAGGATTGTGGGATATCAGAAGCTCTGCAGGATATATTATGCTGTTATAAAAATGACCAGATGAAGGCTTCTTGCTAGCCAGAATATTTTATTTGGACATGCTTGCTTACTCCACTATAATGCCTGCAAAGGCTGCATCTTTTAGCTTTGTCTGTGTGTGTGTACACAAGCGCATCTTAAAAACAGTAAAACAAATTAAATAACCTGATGCTCTCTAACAAATCAGGATTTATAGACCAACAATTGTATGAAACAAAAATAGCAATTGTTTTTCTGTCATTTTACCATTCCTGCATATAGAGGAACATGCAAATATGTGTGTGTCAATAAATTGTATTAGATTTGAAGGTTATCAACATACAAATCTCACTTCTCGTAACAGGACTCTGTAGGTCTTTTAAGGTCATCAGATTCAGATATTTCAGTTTGTTCTACAGTATCAGTTGTACGTCCTTGCACGGCTTTCTCCGTGTGCATATCTACGTATATATACATCTATGTGTGTGTGTGCAGGAGACAGATAACAGTTGAATGACACATCCAAACCTGCCTTTTGTTGTGTGTTTTAAAGGAGTGTGTGTGCATGTGTCCTCAGGGGGGGCAGTCTAAATTTAGAGACGAGAGGGAGACAAGGACCAAGCCCACTGTTGCCATAGAAACTCACCCCTCTGTCTCCATAGCGACAGATCCTGTTTTTTTCCTCCAGGCTGAGGAGGTGCGACTTATACACTCCCACCGTCAGCGGTTTTGTTTGGAATTGTGTGTGCACGATTGTATTAATGAAATTTCATTAGCATTCTGTAATTCTGATTGCTTAATCTCACTAAAACACCTCAGAGGAAAGACACAACCCACAGATGAACTGTCTGACTGTGTGTGTATGTGTGCCCTCCTAGAGAAGACCCCACTTACACTACATTACTATGGTAAGAGTGTCTTAAACTGTAGAGAGAGAGAGAGAGAGAGAGAGAGAGAGACTCAATAACAACGTAAAAAGGGTCAAGAAATGTAAGGTTAATGGAGCAGAGAAAGAAAATGAGGGCATTGAAAGGACAACTTACAGATAAAGAGAGAGTGTTTAAGAAAAGAGAACATGCATGTGTCTGTATGTATTGATGAGAAATGAACATCGAAATGGAGTAGAGGAATGTGTGCATCAGAATTGACCATGTCATATAGCTAATGTTATAGCTTAGCACAGCGCAAAAGGTCATGGGATTGAACCCAGGATAAAAAATGTATATCTTGTAATGCACTTTGGATTAAAGCTTCTGCCAAATGCATCAATGTAAACCCTAATACATTTCCATGTTATTATAGTGTAGAAATCATCAATGCACATTTCTCTGAAGATTACAAATGTTATTGCTAATGTAAGCAAGGCAGTGTGGGCTTAGAAATAGAAATGAAACAGCCTACATTATTTTCTGCTGAATTCAATTTCACCTTATATATGTTACATTAAAGATGTGTAGTCCACTCATTACAACTTTTTACATTTTCTATCCCCCACCCTGTGGGAAATAGTCATTATATTTATTGAAAAGAATTGTGGCTGCTGGGTATAGAGATAAAACTGTTATCTACCATGGCTCTATACCTGCCATTCACTAATGGCTATGGGGCTTTTCCTTATTATTATTCATAAACCTTGCTGATGTATATAATGATCCCCCCACCCCCAACATATAATTCCCATTCGCATGCATTTCACAAGGTTGACTTAAAGGTCTGTATTGTAACACAGACACACATACAGTAAACCAAACTGACAATAAAGGAGAATGCAAATAGGCTATTACACATATACAAACAAAGTCATATACATTTACAAGTCCTATGCGAGACAGATGCTGTAAAAATAATATTGGCCAAAGGATTTCATCTCTCTCTCTTTCTCTCTCTTTCTCTGTCATCCTCTCTCTGTCTCTCTCTTTGCACACATATCCTCCCAGTTGAACAGTGCACAGCACACTGGTGTAAATATAGACTTTTACATTCAACTCCTTAACGGTTGCTTTGTGCACTGCAAAAAATTACTTTCTTACTTAGTATTTTTGTCTTGTTTTCAGTACAAATATAAAAATCCTTAAATCAAGATGTATTTTCTTGATGAGCAAAATAAAGAATTTAAGTGAATTTGTGCTTAAAACAATAAAAAAGTGGTGTAAAAAATGTTTTTCTTGAATTACAGTATTGTGCAAAAGTCTTACTTTGCATTCACACCATTCACTACGCACTATTCGCGGACAATTTGAGTGAAAGCCGCGTGTGAAATTCTAGTCATTCGAAACATTCACGCGGAAATTCGCGTCATGGGAGTGGCTTCTGCGACTTCGCTGAGACGCCACTTGATTCCTGTAATCACGTCACTACTACAGCAAGGTCCTGATTGGTTAATTTGTGCAATCAGCACCATTCGCGCCGCGTTGCAGGATGCCTAAACGCGTCTTTGCATTGACTTAACATGTAAATCACTTGCGCTTGCTACCTCTACCGCATCTGGTGTGAACCCTGCATTAGGCCACCACCATCAGACTTGTTGTTTTAGAAGTTTTAATGTCCATCCATATTTTTTTTCAATCTTTTTCATTAAGATACAAACAGAAAATACAGGAAATATGTGCAAAAAAAAATTCAGGACTAAATGTCTTCTTTTGGCATCATCTGTGTGTGCATTGACCTCAGTGTGACCTCTCTTGGCACTAAACACATCTTGAGCGTTTTTGAGCAGAATGAAGTAAAAACAATAAATTCTTTAAAATTAGAAATTAGGATTTAATTTTATTTAGGTTTAAGAGATCCTGCAGTTTCTTGCTATTGCTCAAGAGGAAGGGAAGTTTACCCTAAAAACTTGACACATCAGTTTACATTTTTATACACTTTTTAATACTATATACACATCTCCTCTGGATGTATTCTATTACAGAGACTGAAAAACAATTATATATGATCACTATAACATTGCAAAAAACAACAAATCTAATTCTGGCATGCTGGCCTAAGACTTTTGCACAGTACTGTATGTGTTTAAGATTTTTTTGGCTTAACCCATAGGCAGATTTTTGGGCTTGTTTTAAGCACAAATTCACTTAAATTCTTCATTTTGCTCATCAAGAAAATACATCTTAATTTAAAGAATTTTTAGACATTTGTACTGAAAACAAGACAAAAATACTAAGTAAGAAAGTAATTTTTGATTACTCAGAATATATTACGTTACTTCTCAATAGGATTTAAAGGCGGGGTGCATGATCTCTGAAAGCCATGTTGATATTTGAAATCACCTAAACAAACACGCCCCTACCCCAATAGATTCTGGACCTTCTGTTGATAGACCCGCCTCACACATACGCAACCCAGGCAACGATGTCGGTTAGTAGACACGCCTCTTACTGCTGATTGGCTACAAGTGTTTTGGTACCCCACCCGACTCCCTATTCCAAAGCGTTTCTCAAAAATCGTGCACCCTGCCTTTAAGGTATTATTCATATGTGTAGCATAAACTTTTGTTTGCGGTGTAAACTTCTGATCTTACTTATGAGCTAATACTTGGCATAGTGCAGTTATGTGTATTTTCTATTAAAACAACCTGTTTGTAGTTTTGTGTTTTTTTGTGTACCTCTTGATTGCCTCCTCCTGTCGCCTTTTCTTCTGGTTTTTCTCCTGTAAGTATGTCCATTGTGTGTGGTTGCGGACGCGGTCGCTCTCTCGTGCAATGTCAGAGGCGTTTTGAATGACCAGCTCATCATAAGCCCTCAGACCGCTGTCCTCCACGTACTGCAGGAAACGTGTACACTCGTCCTCTCCTGGATCCATCCTTTAGTAGAGCAGAGAGACTGCCAGAGACAAGAGAGAGAGAGAGAGAGAGAGAGATGCTTAAAAGCTTGTTATTTATAAAAAAAATTCACTATGGAAGTACAGGTGGGAATTGCGCATGCAGACACAGACAATGGCAGGTGTTGTCAGGGGAATATTTTATGCTTTAACAATGAAAAGCATGATTCTCTACAGGTTGAGGGCAGGTGGCTTCATGTTTAAGACACATACACAGGTAAAGCCCAATATGATTAGTCAGTCACCTACCATTAATCTGAACAAAGCTCTGTAATAAATGCTGCATTTACATTTAGGCATTTAGCAGACACTTATCCAAAATGACTTACAGCAGTTTCTATTTTTTTTTTATTCGCATGTGCATGTAGGTTTTTCTGTTTCTGAGAATATCCCCACAGAGCAGCTAAAATCTGAAATGCTCAGTTTAATTTAAATTAAATTAAATTTTGCTTTACTAACAACAAAACTACAATATTTGGAAACAGGACAATAAATAATATGTGACCTATTCTGTAAAAACCCTAAAGTCAAGTACATTCTGTTAAAATAACCTTGAAATATTTCATATTAACCGAGTAAGATCGTGTCAAACACTGTAAAACAGTATTACTGGCAGCTGTTTGCCAGTAACTTACTGTAGATTTAAATGTATTAGTTATTTACTGGCAACAGTTTGTTCAAAGTTAAAGGAACAGTATGTAAGAAATGTATATCAATTAATCATAAAATGGCCCTGATATGTCACTAGACATTAAGAAATCATTTTCATTTCAAATACTTACATCACTGACAACAGTGGTCTGCAAAAAAAGTGGAGTTGCAGCCCTCAACTGATGTTTATGTTGTCATGTTGTGTATTGGCCACCAGTTGTGTGATTGCAGTACCAGTTTTAGCCACAAGTTTTGTTATTGCAATACCAGTTTTGGCCACAATCCTACATACTGTTCCTTTAAAGGAACATTGAAGAGCATGTGAGTGTTCACGTGATTTATGGCTTAAAACACATTATTTTCCACATACCGTACATTTTGTAGCTCCAGATTTCAATCTCTTCCTATAAAGCACGAATTTGACAAGCTTTTTGTTAGGGTTGTGCCGTTAAACGATAGTATCGTGTATCGACGATTGCCAGACATATCGCTAATAGCGGGCTTTCATGACGATAGTTGGCGTTAGTTATTATTAATATCATCATAGGTTCACATTAACATGCACATTGCATGATTTTCCTCGCATGAGAAGGTTTGTGGTCTCTGCTTTGTGCAAGAGAGTTTGTAATGCGCGCAGATTCCTTCTCGCATGCACGTGGACTCAATGGCCCTCATTTATCAAAAGTGCGTAAACCAAATTTCCAGCGTACACCTGGCATACACCCAAAACCACGGTGACTTTGAGATTTATCAATATGGACGTTGGCGTACGGCACGCTCAAATCCTACGCCAGCTCAGGAGGTGGTGTACGCACATTTTGAGTTAGTGCAGAAATGCGCAAACACTTCCTAACACCACAACGCACTGACAAACTAAAATATATGATATATTATGACCCACTGTAAAAAAAAAAAAAAACTAAAACATAGTAATTATAAACTTCAGTGTTTATTTTATGCAACATGAACTTCAATGTTGTGTGACTTTACCAAAGCATTTGATTTGTATGCATATGTATTCCTTAAGTTGCGAGCCGTTTCAGGGCAGAGCACGTGAGCGGATCGGAGCGTTGAGCGGTGCGGTAATACCATCAGAGCGCCTTTTTCCGAATATTCCGTTCGCTCAGGACCGCTCGTTTAATCCAGAACGCCCTTTGATAATTTGTTCGAGAATCTGTAGAAACGTCTAGCAATAAGTTATGGAATTCAAGCCTTATACATAAATGTAAAGTAAAATTCAAAGTTAAGATTGGACAGGAAGAAAACATTGAAAGGGAGTGCGGAGAGACTGTAAAAGTTTAGCAATCCTGGAATCTGAAGCTGCACATTGCAAGAAAGCACAAGGATCTGCTACGAAAACATGGTAATAATGCATCAAAAGGTAAGCTAGTTACATACCATTCGATGATAAATAAATAGCTACACATTAATAGGAAAGGTAAAATGCTTGTGTTGAATGGAGCCATAAATCCGATCATATGATAACATGCGGACAAAATCATGGCCACGAATTATCTTTTATGCTACATTATGGACACTTCCTTTTCTTATTTAGTCTAAAGTATGGCCATAAATATAAAATTCGTTCCCAATATTCAACAGTTTGTTCATTGGAATTAATTATTATAATATTTTGTAATTACTATTACAAGTATTATTACTTCAAATTATGAATTAGCCTAGTAAAACGTGGATGTCGTGGCAACAAATTGTTAATTTGAATTATATCCGGAGCTCCGTATCAAACTGGATCTTAGCTAACAAACAACTGTATGTAAATACAGAAAAACACACTACAAAAGTTACTACATCATTTTAAAATATTATTTTAAAAAAACTTAACCGAACCATTAAGCAGACATATAATTTAGATGTAGGCAACAGTAAATAATAATGATAATAATAATAATAATAATAATAAATAATTATTCTTCTAAATATCATTTAAGCGTCATTAATAATAAAAATAATAATACAAATATTACAAAATGTCATGCAATTATTAATGTCTTTAATCCCGCTCTTTAAACTCCCAAATAAAATAATTTTGTTTCTTTCCACTTCCCCGGTTTGTCTTTGCCGTCTTCCATGTGTCAATGTCGTAAAATGAGGGCGTGGGGGAGGCGGAGACTTGAATTTATATGGGCGTGTTATTCTAATGACGATCGTTTTCAGCCGCGGCATTTCTGAAGGGCAGATATTGCGTACACCTGAATATCATCGGTACGCACAGTTTCATAAATCAGGCGATGAGAGGAGTGTAAGCATAATCTTACGCCAACATATACGCCCGTTTCTACGCAAGAATGATAAATGAGGGCCAATGCGTGCATCTTGGACTCTTGCTCAGATCTGAATGCACGACATGAACTTCTTCTAGCACCTGAACTTGTAATACGCATGGCTCTGACATTTCATTGAAACCAGCGAGTTTATTGTTCCCACTCCCTAGCACTCAGAAAATTTTTAAGGGCCTGAACTTAAACGCATTTTTATTCGTTTTAAGAAGGTTGCGGTTATGACAGTGTTGCCCTTGCTTAATTTTTGTCCACCAATCAAATGAACAAATAAATTAAACTACTGCCCTGCCACCTGATACTATCGTGTATCAGCGTTCTAACAGGCTGACGATAGGACGATCTCAAAATGGGGCATATCGCTCAACACTAATCTGTGTCCCTGATTGGTCAGCTAATCTGTACGTTGTAATTGGTCTGAATACCTCTGACGTCAGCTGGAAATGTGATGCTCCTTACCATGTTTGAAAGATTCTGTTGCTGACAGGAGTTAACTTACAGGCTCTAAACTTACAGAGTCCAAAGCGGGTGAAATTATGATAATGTCGGTCTTGTCTACATCACCAATCCCAGGAAGTAAACTGTTGTCTACAATCCGTGTGTTTGTTGTAGTCCAAGAAAATAAATTTACATTGGAGACGATAACTCGCGTCATCGTTTACTTTGGGGTTTGTACCTTTTGCATATCGCTAATGTGTACTAATACACACTTACACACCAAAGGAAATGTAAAAACGTGAATAGGACAATAGGTGCTCTTTAAACATGAACAAGTCTTTATATTTACAAAATAAAACTAAAATAACAGCCTCATGCAAAGCATTCTGGGAATCAATATCTGAAGGAAAAAAACTGAAAAAAGTTTATGAAGATTTCTGGTTCCCAGAATGCTTTGCATGAGGATGTTATTGTATAGTTTTATTTTATAAAGACAAAGACTTGTTAATGTTCATTTAACTTTGAAGAAACTGTTGTCAATAAACTACACAAATGTAATCTTATCTACAGTAAGTTACTGGCAAACAGCTGCATAACTATAGCAAAAAAAAATTATGTGAACTCAATGAGTGAAATCAAACTTTAAAGCTCCAAATCTCTAATAATTAATGAATAGCAACATTTTTTAATAATTGTTTTATGCTTGTCTATTTATATAATGCATGATGCATTGCTTTTATGTGTGAAATAGAGAAAGCGTGTCATATTTAAGTTTTTCTGCAAGTCTGCGAATGTCACCAGTCTGATGTTCACTATTGTATTATTCAGCATGTCTTAATATAGCTTATCTCACTCTCTCTCTCTCACTTCATGCATACCTCTTATAATCTCTCTCCTCCTCATCTGCTTTTCTCAAGTTTAACATATCTTCCCCACACACTTGTACACACTTCTGCACAATAAGGCTCTCACACACATCTGCACACAAACATCTGTGCACACACACACACACATAACACACAGCTGTATTCTATAAACAGAATATGAGAGCGAGCTGTGGGTTTCCAGGCAACAGTATCCTAGTGCGCTGACATAATGCAGGAAGCTGGGAACCTAATTCTGTGCTGAAGATGCATTAGTTCCGCTTTACTCTGGCATCCGTGACATCCCCACCATACTTGTGTGTGTGTGTGATGTAATGCCCAAATCATGAAACATGATATTCCTCTCTTCTGCTTTGTATGGTGCAGATGGATAACGTTACAATTAAGTTGCACCGTCATTTGTGTGTGATTGCATGTATTTAAACGGTGGGTCTCTTCTCTGGAGTGATGAAGTGGCAAGATGCCATATTTCCCATGCTGTAGTACATACACACACGCACGAAATAGGTCAGCGGGAAACCACAGCACCACATCAGTGCTTCCCGGTGAGTGAAGTTTAGCTTCCTTATTTGTTCCATTACCCTGTAATTCATGGTTTTCCCTGCACCACATTAATAGTCCCAATTCATCACAGCTGCATGGAAATGGTCTTAAAATATTATGAGACACACACGCAGCATGTGTAGATCCAGAACCATGAATTAATGCACAGAAGCGTTACGAAGAGCCCGGTCATAAGAAACGTCAAGCAGCACGAACAACCCACCATAAATATGTTAAATAAACTGCTAGGTTTGATATTTAATGGTGTAGAATTGATTGTAATCCCAAAGGTTCTGACTAGATCCATGTTTTTCCAAAGACAATAATGAGCTTTAAAGGTGTGAAGGGTTAAGATTCGCTGGTCTGGTTCCCCAAACATTTAAGCCCTTGAGGATTCTCAGTTTAATGCTGGCCTTCATGTGGAACGATTGAGGAGGGGGAGAATGAAGTGATGGAAACAAGAAAACCACTAGACGGCAAAATGAAATCCATAGGGAGAACATGGATGTGGGATGGATGGTTCTGATGACAACGACAGACTTGTACTTACAGTATCCGTGTGTCTGTTCTCCTAGAACAGCTGATGTCCAGGTGTGTTCTGCGTGAGTTGTTCAGCACCATACGTTCTCAAATCCCTCTGCGGATGCGACGGGGCTCACACACACGTCTGACAGACAAGCCCGGCGACAGCGACGCGGCTCAGAGGAAACACACGCTGGCGTGAAGAAGAGTAGGGTGAGGGGATAAAGGGAGATCTCCATCTTTGGTGTTCCAGATGTTTAAAGTAAGCCAACGGAAATGGTCCGACCCTATCCCACCTACAACCGCACTCGCTGGTTTACGGCCACCAAGGCTGTCCCCTCCCTCAACACGGCGTTCTGGAAAAATCCACAGCGTTGTTTCATCGGTGCCGTCCCCACACACGCGTGGCGCATGTGTGTGCGTGGGGTTCGCGTACGGTGTTCATACAGCGACGTTAGGCTGGTAAATGCATCATGCCCTACAATGGCTTTGATCCGTCGTCCCCTGCTGCTGCCGCGGCTGCCGTCATACACACATATACACACACCCCCGTGCGCGTCACACACACACGCAGTGCTGAACCCAGCTCAACCGTCATGAGCAGAAGCCAAAGAGACCATCTGTAGCATCTGTCCTGTCTTCTATTCTCTCTCTCTCTTTCACTTCCCCCCTCTCTCTTGCTCTTTTTTCTGCTAACTGTGCCTCCAGTCTCTTGCTTTGCCTCTGTGATCTCCTTCCCTCCAGCTTTCCACAACCCTCACTGCTTACTCACTCCATCTCCCTGAAGATCTTCTGTTGCGCGTTCTCTCTCTCTCTTTCTCTCTCTATATGTACCGTATATCTCTCACCCAAGTGTGCTTTACCCTTAGAGCTGTCCAAGGTTCTGAAGAAAAACACACACACACACACACACACACACACACACACACTTTGGTTTTGTGTGTGTGTAATTTCTATGCCACAAGCTACTGATCCATTGTGCTGTGTCGAGATAAAGCTCAACCATGTTATGCTTAAACCTATACATTTTATGATTGTTTATTTGTATATATTTATTTTTACCAAGCAGATCTGGGGCACCATTAACTTCCATAGTGGGGAAATAATACTATGGAAGAAAATGATGCCTACAATCCCTGTGTTTGTTTTAGTCCAAGAAAAGAGATTTATGTTGAAGACGATAACTCGCGTCATCTTTTACTTTGGGGTTTATGTATGTTTTATTAATTTTTTTTTGTGATGACAGAATTTTTCTTTTTCTGTAAAATATCTCTTTAAAGTGCACCTATTTCATTCCTAAAAACAACTATATTTTGTGTATTTGGTATAATACAATGTGTTTGCGTGGTTTATGGTTAAAAAAACACATTATTTTCCACATGCTGTGCATTTTTGGAGCTCCAGATATACTGCTTTCCTCAAACGCATTCATTTTGTACAAAACTCATTGATCTGAAAATTTGCCAGCTAATCTGCACTTTGTGATTGGCCTGAATACATCAGCAGGAAATGTGACGCTCCTTACCATGTTCAAAAGATTCGGTCATGATGCAATGCTAACAGGAGTTAATTTACAGGCGGGAGGAATTGTCTACATCACCAATCCCAGGAAGTAAACTGTTGCTTACAATGCGTGTTTGTTGTAGTCCAAGAAAAGAGATTTACGTAGGATGTAATGTAACTTGCGTCATCGTTTAATTTGGTGTTTGTATCTTTTGCATTTTGTTTACATGTACTAACACACACTTACTGCACACACCAAAGAAAATGTAAAATCGTGAATCGGACCATAGTTGCTCTTTAACTAAGTAGCTCAGCAATATTCTTGTTGTCTAGACAGAGGTTTTTAAACTTTATATTGCTAAGGACCCCCAAATATGATGAACCTTTTGTGAGGGACCCCTCCCTAAAATAAATCAATTTATTTTCTTTATGTCTAAAATATATAATTGGCCTAAAGAGAATAATAAACCTGAAGAGAAATATTTTAAATTCCAATTTATTTGTACTGCAATAAAAATGGTTTCATAGCAGCTTTATTAGAAATCCTAATGTGTGCGATAAGGGCACTGTAAAAGGAAAACACACAAGAACAATACAATGCAAATGCAATATAATAATTTTGCAATATATGTAGCAAAAAATTTAAAATAAACTATTTTGACCTAAAATTTATATTTGAAAGGGCCACCTGGAGGCCCACTGGATCCCAGTTTGAAAACTCCTGGTCTAGAAAACAGAACGGCAGTTTGTGTAGTAAGCATTTGCGTTCGTATTCTTGCTTAGAGTATGTTTCAGGACTTAATGAATGTGCGTGTGGATAACACTACCTAAGGTTTTTTGTTTTTCTCTCTACCTCATTAACCCCATTGCTAACTTGTGTGCACAGACGCACAAACACTCACACTGAAAACATTGTAATGTAATATGCCTCTATAATCACTCTATTGTTTGCATAGTATGCTTGATTCATTCTTCCTTTTGTTTGCTTCTGTCCTCCTTCCATCATTTTCTGCTTCCTCTTGTCCTCTCTTGCTCTCGTATACGTTCTGTAAGTAGGTGTGTTTGTTTCTGTGTATGGGATGAATGTCTGTCTGGGGGATTTCGACCATCAATCACTCCTTGCCCCCATGACATCATAGCCCCCCTTTACTTGAACTGAATGAACTGTACACACACATCAGCATAGACTTAAACAAAATCTGGAGTGAGTGATGCCTGTTTTTACACACACACACTTGATTTTACTAGATTACTAGTAAGGCATCTTATAGACATATGCTTTTATATCAGGCTAATAATATTTTTTCTGCCACTAAACCTTACCCAGAAACCTTTTAAGATTATTAGATCAAAGGTAAAACATGATTTATGAGTATTTTTATCACCTAAAATGTCCTCAAATTTGTTTCTTGGCATGTTTTATTATATTTGTGTGGACATTTTCAAACATTTGGCCCTCGCATGTATAGAAAAACCTGTGCACACACACACGTAATTTACACACATACACACGTTTGGTTTATTATTTCCATGGGGACTTTCCATTGACATAATGTTTTTTATCTGTACAAACTGCACTTAAAAAAATTATTCATTTATTTACTCAATTTTTTTAGGGTAAGTGGTTGCAATCAATTTATTCAAGCTACATTTAAACAAAAGTTTTTGGTTTTATTTTGTATTTCTAATATTTTTTTGTTTAAATAAATTGATTGCGACCACTTACACAAATTAAATGAATATTTTTTTTCAGTGTGTATATTCAATCCCATAATCCAACCGCTAACCCTCACAGGGTTATGCTACTTTCTGCATTTTTGATTTTCAAATAAACATAATTTAGTTTGATTTATAAAATTTTTATAAAAATGTCCACACAAAGTCAAAAATTACTGGTATTTCTATCTTCGTAAGGAGGTTTACTGTAGGGTTTACCTGTTACACACACACACAAAACACACACACACACACACACACACACACACACACACACACACACACACTTAAGCTTCTACTGTGGATTCATGTGGTTTGTTTTCAGCATTTGCTGACATTAAGGGCTAAACAGAGATAACAGATCACATTTTGGTTGCTGGAGTAAACGCTGAAGACAAAGAGCCCACATAAATCAGATAGAAACCCACATTGACTATTCATGCTCACAACAAAACACTCAGACTCACACCGTGCTTGCGAGTTCTTATGGGTCACACAGTGAGATAAGGTGTGTTGTGCAAAGTCAGTTTGCTGTTGTGGTAAATGACACAAAACAGTTTCATCTAATTTCTGACCTGCAATAACAAAGATTTCTATGTGACATGTACTTTTTTTACAGTACATCATCTGAAAGTTAAAAAAATAAGCTTTCCATTGACATACAACAATATTTGGCTGATATACAACTATTTGAGAATCTGAGAGTTCAAAAAAATAAATACTGAAAAAAATCAGCACTGCATCCACTCAAAAAAATCAGTTATATATATACATACACAGTACTGCAAAAGTCTTAGGCCACCAAGCTACAATTAGATTGGTCGTTTTTGCAATGGTATAGTGATCATATATAATTGTTTCTCAGTCTCTTTAATAGAATACATACAGAAAAGACAGGACGTATATCATTTTAAAAACTGTATAAAAATGTAAGCTAAAGTGTCAAGTATTTAGGGTAAACTCCCCTTCCTCTTCAGCAATAGCAGGAAACTGCAGGATCTCTTAAACTTAAATTAAATGAAATCCTAATTTCTAATTCTAATCGAATGACTTCAAGACTTTAGTCTCTTCAAAAAGCTCAAGATGTGTTTCATGCCAAAACTGATTTTTGTGAGTGGATCATGTTTATATATAAATTGCTATTGCTATATACCCATGCTGCTACTTAAAGGAACACACCCAGATTTTGGGAATTTAGCTTATTCACTGTATCCCCCAGAGTTAGATAAGTCCATACATAACTTTCTCATCTCCGTGCGTCCCGTAACTCTGTCTGACGCAGCCCCGCTAGCTTAGCTTAGCAGAAAGACTGGAAGTGAATAGCTCCAGCTAGCAAACTGCTCCCAATAAGTGACAAAATAACGCGAACATTTTCCTATTTATGTGTTGTGATTTCATGGGCGTCGGAACCATTATACGTGGGTGGGACAGGACCCACCCACTTTTTAAGACCAATGATAATGGACCCACCCACTTTTTCTCTACTTAAGCGCATTTGTCTGTTCCCTTATCAATGCGCTGTTAGTCAAAATCCATTCCACTAAAGCAGGAATACCCAACCTTTGCTTATTACACCGCGGACCGTTTCAGCTTTTTAAAAAAAGTCGCGGAGGGAGGTGCTGCTGAGTTGCTGTTCAAACAAAGTGCTGAAAAACCTCCTTTGCGAAATGAATAACGTTAAAAACGGAGGTAAAGGTCAAACATCCATGCATTAGGAAAATCAATAACTGCTTTATTTATAGTATATTTTCTATAGACGTGTAAAACCATATAATGGCGAATTATTTTACTTTCACTGTTTCACGAGTTTGCCTGCCCATTTAGTCTTAATAATTAACGGTAAACGAACTCTTGCTGTTTTTAAAGGCAGCTCGAACATTAGGTCGACTCGAGCCCCAAGTTCAAGAAACAGAAGAAAAAAAACGGAGGAGATGAGGAGGACAGATATGAATTGCGGAGGCACGGAGACGTTAAGGTTTAGCATATGCTTTTATTGATAATAATTGACACAGCACTAAATGTGGTCCCTTTCAAACCGTTAAAAGTATAGGCTTCTCGTTAAAATATTATTACTGCAGTAAAATAGTTTATTTTGATTAAAATTATCCAGCGATCGTGGCACCATAAAGTTTTTTTTTTTTTTACAGAAGCCTGCAATTACTTTTCATGCGATTATAACGTCTTCACGTAATAACATTATTTGCGAGGTACATTTGCAAATAATTCATAAAGTCATACCTCTGCAATGGTTTAATCGATTGTGTTTTAGAAGTACATATATGCTCAAACTCTTATGACAGCATGTTCCCGACGGATACCATTAAATATATTGATCTCATTTCCAGAACTCACATTTATATTTCTCTAAGAGAGAGAAAGAGAGACTGGGTATAACAAATAAAAAGGGTATACAAAAATTGTAACAGTTACCTTCATTCGTTTTTCTTACCTTTTATTTCCTCAAAATAAAAAAGAAACATTGTAGCCTACTGTCAGCAGAGTAGAGAGAAAAAAAATGTCACACAGAAAAATAAATGAAATTTGACAGCTGTCATTATTTGCAAAATTTTCAAAGGGCTATTACCAGAATTCTGACCGCAATACTGTCTTTTATTTAATAAACGCAAATGTTCAGGTTAATTAAAAGGAAACATGAAAATTGCATCTATTGCAGTAAATGTTTTTTCGGGGGGGGGGGGGGTGTTGACGTGGGGACCCACCCACTTTTCATTTGCTTCCGACGCCCATGTGTGATTTGTATAGTCACACCGTGTACAAATAACAAGGTGATATGAGACACAGCAATCTTTTAACACTATACATACTGGGAACTATATTCTCAGGAGACGAAGCACTGCTACATGGGCGGAGTGATTTGCTCGCAGCACCCGAGAGGCCCCTGATGAGGAGCAGAGAGTTCGTTCAGAGTTGTGCAAATCACTCCGCCCATGTAGCGGTGCTTCGTCTTCTGAGAATATAGTTCCCAATATGTATAGTGTTAAAAGATAGCTGTGTCTCATATCACCTTGTTATTTGTAGACACTGTGACTATACAAATCACAACACATAAATAGGAAAATGTTTGCGTTATTTTGTCACTTATTGGGAGCAGTTTGTTCGCTGGAGCCATTCACTTCCAGTCTTTGTGCTAAGCTAAGCTAGCGGGGGCTGCGTCAGACAGAGTTACAGCACGCACGGAGATGAGAAAGGTATGTATGGACTTATCTAACTCTGGGGGATATGGTGAATAATCTAAATTCCCAAAATCTGGGCGTGTTCCTTTAAGGTGTTGTGGTCCAAGTAAAACAAAAACTGCTCTCTTCACTGCTCTCTTCTAGAAAATAACATATCCGTGTTTACCCCATATTTCCATTTAAAAATATTGAGGTGGGTCCTGAGATAGATTACACCTGTTTAAGTGGGTCACAGAATGAAAAGTTTGGTAACCCTTCGGGTAAGTAAGTGCACTTACCATACATCACTTAGGACTACTTCACAGTGATCCACTAACCCATATAAACACAAACACACTCAAAGATACAACATAAAAATATAATGGTGCCCAAGTATGACCCATGGCTTTTAAAGGGAATACCAACACACAAACCAACAGATACACAGGAGAATGTGCTGCGATTAGTTCCCCTCTAATGTAATGAGGACTGCATTAAATAGACACCACTGTCCCTAGTGGCCATTCAGTAAAATTTCATGACCTGAGCCACATCAATAGATATCATATTCAAAGTACTATACGGAGGGGTCACAGAAATATTACATTGTATTTCAAATTAATTTGGTGATGGTCACTTAAACATTGCTCTATTGCTCTTGCATCTGGTTATATATTTGGGAAATGTGAGATATTAACATTGGACAACAATTATGCTAAATCTTTATAGCTTTATTTTTTAGCAATATGTATGCAATGGACTTCAGATACAAGATAACCCCTAAAAAAGCATATTGCATTTACGTACTGTATGCATTTGCCAGACAAGTTAATACATGTATGTTAATACAAGTTAACACATACGTGTTCTTTGGTAATCAAAGCCAGAACTTATGCACTGCTATCATAATGCTCTATCAATTGAGCTAGAGGAACATCTGTATTGTATATAAATAAATGAAAAGTGAGAACACGGCATGATCATTTTTCGTTTATCTCATCTTCTTCATCACTCCTTTTAGATTCAGTGAATGTGGCCTATATGTTCTTAGGCTCGTTTACATTACATGAGAAATATGGATGAATCCCAATAACTCTGCTCCTAAAATAGCCTGTGAGTGTTAATCCTTTTTAAAGGGAGGATGTGTTGGTTTGTCCTCTGGCTGGTACAGCAGATGAAGCTTGAAGGATTAGAGTATTTATCACACTTTAAATCTTTCTCCTTTAAATTACCGATTGGGTTATACGGAAACATGAATTGTGGGTTTGATATAGAAACTGCAGCTATGCACACACATGGTCGGACTTTATTAAAAGTCTTTGTGCTTGAATCATAAACACACAATTGTAGTGTGTTTAATTGGAGGGTGTTTTTAATCATTGTCCTCCTGTATAGCTCAGTGGTTGAGCATTGCATTAAAGGGTCATTAATAAATGAATACCTTGTAATGCACTGGATAAAAGTGTTTGCCAAATGCATGAAATTCTTAAACCCCCCGGTTTCACAGACAAGACTTAAGGCTAGTCCTAGACTAAGACACGCGTTTAAACTCAACTGAAAATAACTTCTTAAAATATCTTAAAATATGCCAGTGCCATTGATTTTTCTTAAAGCAACACTATGTAGTTTTTTACCTTTAAATAATGTCTTTAACATTATTTCAGTGATAGAACAACTTATAACTGGACAAATTGTACTGTTGCTGCAACCCGAGCAGCCTCCTAGCTGCTACAAGCACACTCTGAAAGTGGCGGTGGATGGTAGGAAACAAAGCCCCGCCCCTCCCCCTGCCTGCAGAAGAGTGTCTGATACCAGGCACTGTTGCGCTTTTCAACCACATGGGGGAGCTGTAAGTCATTTTTACATGGAAACTACATAGTGTTGCTTTAAGATACACACCAGTGATGTCTTTTTTTAAGGCATGTTTATAAATGATGCTTAAATATATTGTAATTTAATAAGGCCTATTCCTGGCTTCAGCCAAGTCTTGTGAAACCAGACCCATGTGTATTAAACAAAGACACACTTATGTAATCCATGCACACAAAGACTTATTACAAAGTCAGTCCTGTGTCTTATATAGATGACCTCATCCTCTGTCATCCATTATTTCTTATGTAGAAAGTGAAGATATATTTTATGCAAAACCTGTGTGTGGCTGATGTTTTGGTCTGGACAGATATCTGTTCCTCGGTCACTCTGCCCCTGTAATGAATTGTTTATGGTCAGAGCACTCTGACTGCTTCGGTGTAGATCATCCAGTCTTTCTCTCTTGTCCTTCGTGTGCATGAAAGACAGAGATAATTCCTTCATTTATTTAGGCCTCGCCTTTCAAGACAACACTTCCGATTCAGAACTGTAATGACATCATTTTGCTCATACTGTATATTGAGATGATGAAGTCATAGACTGGTGACCTTAACTCAGCCTAGTCACTATGTGATATAAACTGAAATTTGATCAATGTTACCTTCCTCCTGGCCTGGTCATTCAAGAGAAACTATTTTTGGCAGTCTTTTTCTGTTTACTAGTATTGACCTCAAGAGTAGTATTATTTCTTTGACTTACCAGAATATATCGGTATGATAACTGTCCATAGCACATTTGCATCTATAAATAAACCAATTAACATTAAGGATGCATCGATATATTGGCCTACATTTGGTATCAGCAGATAAAAGGAAATTTCCCCACTATCGGATTATTGTTTAAAACCCACCAATGATCAGGTCAGATTATATCCTGGCAATCAAAAGGGGTGGAAAAACGAAAAGGATGCATATTGTGTGATTATTTCAGGGTTCCCACACCTTAGTTAACTTCAAATTCAAGGACCTTTCAAGGACTTTCCAGGTCCAATACCCTCATTTTCAAATATCGCTATCTAAAATATTGCCAAAGACGGCGTTACAGGGATGCAGGAAGTATGACAAGGGAGACACAGTGTCTCGTTCCCTTCTCAGGGAACAAGAGTTACATACGTAACCCGAGACGTTTTCATGTGTCAAACACAACTATGCAAAAAACATTTTGGTATGAATCAACGTCCGCATACAGAAGATATAAGCATTTAAAGCGAACAGTTTAGCACGTGTGCTTAAAAAGTCTAGAATTTATATGATATTATCCTACACTACATAGGGAATAATATGGATTTTTTCCAGAAAACTTATTACATAAAATTAGGGCTGCACAATTTGGGTCCATTGCGGTTATTGATGCTAATATTGCGATTTTAAGGAAAATCCACACACAGTTTAGTGATAATGCTAAAATGTGTATTTGTAAAACTAGAAATGTTTTCGTATTGCCATGTGATGTAGCAACTGCTCAGTGTCAGTAATCCTAAATCCAAAATACCGCCATAAAACAGACGTAGAGTTTTTTTTTTAGCTACCAGATCACTGTCAATCTCCTCTGCATCTTCGCTCTGGTATTTCCGCGCTGCGCACACACAAGTGACGACGCACGCCACACACGTGCATGCCACACGTGCACTGCCTTTTTTTTCCCGTTTTTCTTTCTTTTTTTAAACAGCAAGGAAAATCATCAAACTGTTGTCAGAAAGTTTGTGTTAACAAGTAAACACATTTATTTATTTAATATAAATGCAACATGTTGCTTTCATATAATCGCACTGGGTGACATCACAATTGCGATGCGATTAATTGTGCAGCACTACATAAAATAGATTCAAGCACTTTCAATGCCCTGTATGTACACTCTCAGAAATAAAGGTACAAAACTGTACCTTTTCTGTCACTGGGGCTGTACCCTAAGTTTCCGTTTGGTACCTTTACAGGAATACAAAACAGAATACATTTTTTTGTAGATTACCGTACCTTAAGGACCTACATTGTTAGAAAAAGTCAAAATATGTACCCTAGCTGTCAGTGGGGCAGCACCCTTTAAGAAGGTAATTGTATGGACCATTAGGTACAGATATGTAAACATTTAGTACCTATATGTACCTTTGAGATACTAAGATGTTATTTTGAGGTACTATGAGCTCTCTTTGGTCCCAGAATGTACAAAGCTGTACTTTTCGAAAGGGTACAGCCCCAGTGACAGAAAAGGTACAGTTTTGTACCTTTATTTCTGAGAGTTCAAAAAACTTCCAAGGGCCTTGATTTTTTTCCCCAGATTCACAAACTTTCAAGGCCTGTGGGAACCCTGTTATTTTGTATCGGACGACAAATGAGTGCGTTTACATACACAGTCTTACGCCGATTATGCTAATAAACGTTTGACATGTGGGGTCATGTAAACGCGTAAAACAGTTTTCTTTTACGGGAAAGCCCATAAACGGCGTAAGCAAAAACCATACTTTTTGGCTCATTACCCCCGATTTCGCGTGGCATGTAAACACCTTAGCCATAAAATAAAATAAAAGATGGACAACACGACGTCGCTTCCTTCCATTGTAATGAATTGAAGCCAAAAATGTCCGACCTTGAGTGCTGCCATGTTACGTAAAAACGTCAGTTTGGAGCCAGGGCATGCGCAGAAGGAATCGTTCGTGGAGCAAGAGGCGGAGCCGGGATATCAAAATGCAATTTGTGTACTACTAAGATTTAGGTATGTAATACTTGACAATCGCATCACTTTTACTTGGTAATTCATTAGTGAAAGATTCAAAATGGTGTTTGATCTCAACTGCTTTGGATTATTAGAAAATTTAAAAGTGTTGCACCGGCTAATTCAAAGAGACACTGGGAAAGCATCTAAAGCATCTGTGGACTCCAGAAGAGGCTGAAGAGAAGTTTCTTGAAAAATTAATTGTGTGTGCGTCAGATTTCTATTAATGGAATATGTGTCTACCTTACCAAAGGGAATTCTTAACTGCTGTTCAATGGCCAGACTTTATTTAAAGGGATAAAGATAAAGAAAGAGAGGATAAGAAACAGAAAGACATTTAAACACTTGCTCACAGTTGACCTTTACGTCTTTCAGTATCTCCCACGAACCCTTATCACGTTGTTATCTTTGTTCAGCCGACCCATCAGAGGGCTGCTCATCCTGCTAAGTAAAAGATGCTTATGTTTTGCATAATTATCGATGTGGGAAATGAAATAAAACTAAAGAGCATGTAGTAATCAACTGAGGCTTGCCATCAGATTGTAAGTGGATCCCATGAGAGAACTCCATCAGGCTTTGTGTCTCCGAGTCCAATTCTGTTTGCTCAATACTTTTGTGTTCTGTCTGCCAGATACATTAAACCAGATTATGTTAATTTGTTTAACACAATCCGGTACTCGGATCTTATGAGTCAGCTTGTATGAGGCATCTTAGCAAAATGGCACGACATTATAATGATCCCTGCCACTTAATAACAGGGTTATTTACTAGAAAGATATTTTGCTGCGGACATATTTTATTTGAACACACACACACTCAGGAAGTCTCTGTATATCACTTACCATATCAGTACACGGTTGGTAGACTGTTGAGAATTTCTCCAGGGAATAAATGGCATTGAATTGGACTTGGTTATTTGTACTGACATAGAGGTCATGAATCATCCTTGACCCCCATATGCCTTTCTGGTCAAAGCCTCTCTCCTAGCGGTCCGTCCCCCAACCCCCGTTAGCATATATTTTTACAATGATGTGCGTCCGTTGTGGGGATGATATCTTTTTCCATTATGTAAATGGTGAAGAAAATTGGGCCCTAAGGATATTGGCCTTACTGTAGCATAATATGTATAGAAAATCATAAAGCTTGTCGCCCAAATATTCATTTATGGAGTCTATACCTCTAACATTTTACTAAACTCATCTAGAAGCATACCATAGTTACAATAAAATGATGTGTTCTCATGTTTATATTATGAATGGGCCTCTCCAGTGTGAATCTACTTATGGGAAGCATATGGTCTGTTAGTAATGAGCTTTTTCCACAGTAAAACCATGGTAAATATTTATAAGGCACTGTATGTTACTAGAAAGCATTAAAACAAGGAAACCGGTCTGATGTTAATACCACTCCGACATTATTTTAAAAGAGGATACAGTTGTGGTTGTTATGGATTAACTCCAAATCCTCGAACAAGCCGCAAGCTTCTTCCTGAAAAGCTTGCACGCGCCGCTTGCAGTTGTAGTTTCCATGGAAACGGACATTTATGAAACTTACTGTTTTTTCCCGGCATGTCTACAGCTGGAAGCGATGATAATTTATTGTTGGTTAAAGATGCATGTGCAATAAGACAAAATTAGGAAAAGAAAGTCGCTTTGTTATAATATATGGAGAACTGTCAAACTAAACATTTTTATATAAAAACGAGATCATGTAAATGTTCACATTTGCAGGAAGTTGTAGAAAAATGACCACTAATTGATTGTGTTTGATAATTGAGTCCGTTTTATAATAA
Source organism: Paramisgurnus dabryanus (assembly GCF_030506205.2). Taxonomy (NCBI): domain Eukaryota; kingdom Metazoa; phylum Chordata; class Actinopteri; order Cypriniformes; family Cobitidae; genus Paramisgurnus; species Paramisgurnus dabryanus. The sequence continues at coordinate 16,311,701 of NC_133344.1, forward strand.
TAAAAAAAAAAAATGGTAAACTTAAATTTAATTCGCAAATTGCGCATGCGCAAAACAGGTGCTGCTGTTTGAGTACGCGGGCTGAGTAAACTTCGGAGATGAGCATTATTTTGCAATTGTAAAATGTTAATTTTACACATAAATATACAAATTTATGACGTCAATAGAAGGTATTTGGATCGTTAACTGTGTTTCAACTTCCAATATTTATAAGGTAAGTAGTAAGTTTGTTTATCTTAGGTTAACTCTTGTTTTTAATATGTTTGTCGTTCGGTTATAGTCGTATGCTTTACAAAAACCGTGCTGTAAATAAGACGGATGAGGTTAACTTTAAAACGAATCAAGCACGAGTAACGTTTATGTTACGACATTATTAGGCCTTTTAATGCTCGTTTAAAGATAAGCGTTTGTCTCCACCTTGAGACTAAAGACGGGAACTGCAAGTAAACAACTTTTAAAGGGGTCATAGTGTGAATATCATTCAGTTTTTCCATGTTTAAGTGCTATAATTGGGTCCCCAGTGCTTCTATCAACTTATAAAATGTGAAAAAGATCAACCCAGTAACTTGGTTTTGGAAAACCATTCTCTGCAAGCATTTGAAAAAATAGGTAATTCAGATTTCACCTGTTTTGTGAGGTAGGTAGTAAGTCTAATTACATTACTACAGCTCCTTAATCTGCATTATGCAATCCCGGCACGGCCATTTAGTGCTGAAAAAAGATAATTGACAGCATAATTGAGTTTTAATTGCTACAAACCACCATCATTGTGATCAGTGTTTGCATTTCATCAATTTAATTCAGTGTTTTAATTTTAACAAGCATTCATTTATGGCTGTTCATGTAAAGCTAAAAATGGACTTTTTTGCATAGACATATAAGGTGGTCCTTATAATAAGTAATGTTTTTTTAATGTTCAACTCTCACCCCCTAAATGTGTTAGGATATCAATAAAAACACACTGTGCAAAATGTTGAATTGTTCCTACAATATAGAGGTTGCATGAATATTTCGGAAATCACATATTTTTGCAGAAACTTGATGTGATGTTATGAGCCAAGCTGCATACATTGCATGTCAGGCATTTATAACACATCTCATCTCTGCATTAATGGCTCTGTTATGTTAAATAAAGTTGATTATTAAAGCAAAGTCAGTATACTCAAAGTCCTTTAGTGTCACTCGCTGTTGCTGTCTCCTTTCCTCAAAAGCTGTGCCTGTGAGGAAAAGGCAGTCCAGTGCACAATTCTCAAAATGGCCACAAGATGGCGGCGTTTATCTGTCAATCCGATACAGCAAAACTGATACCCGATAATAGGAAAATGCTAAAATATCGGGAAACAGATATATAGGTTGATCTCTATGTATATGACTATCATCTTTCAGAGGAACATAATCAGAGTAGTTTTTTATTTTATTTTTTTTTAGAAAATCTCTATACTGACTGTCTATTAGGGTGGTCCTTATTGTTCAATTTTTATAAGTTTATGCTCTCACCCCACCAATATGTTTAAATAAATATTTTTTTTTTCAATATTAATTTATATTTAGAGGTTGCTTAAGACCTTTGAAGTTTAACACATTTTCGTATTATGTGATACTTTTTGCTAGCATGCATAATCATTTAGTAGCCTAATATATATATACTTATTTGACCATGCGCCATGCAATTAAAACTCCTCTTTTAGTTGTGATATGTCTTTTAAAGCAAGAAAGCTTCAATGTAGATGAAGCACAATAGACAATATACACTGAGACAAACAATGGCCAAAGCAACACAAAGCAAGTCCGCTATATGGTTACTCGGATCAGAAGAGACTGAAATAACTGGAACAAAGTTTTCCTCCAATAAGCAAGCTTATGTGTGTTGTGTGCTTCTAAATGGTACAGTTTTTGCAAAAATATTTGATTTCGGAAATATTAAAAGGCTTTGAGCAACCTCTAGATATTGAAGAAACAATTCAAAATTTTGCACAGCGTGTTTTTATTAATATCCTAACACATTTAGGGGGTGAGAGTAAAAAAAAAAAAGAATTGACCCATTATAAGGACCACCCTAATGTCTATGCCAAAAAATTCCATCCTTCACAGAAGTAATCCACACGGCTCCGAGGGGTTAATAAAGTCTCTCTCTCTCTCTCTCTCTCTCTCTCTCTCTCTCTCTCTCTCTCTCTCTCTAGGCATGGGCTTCAAAATCAGTAGCACCATTTACTACAATTATAAGAAAGAAGAGCCAGAACATTTTTAACATAACTTGTCATATACATCTTGTATGGCTTGAGGGTGAGTAAATCATGGGTAATTTTTAATTTTGGGCGAATAAGCCTTTTTACCCCCCCCCCCCCAAAAAAAAACAATTGTCCACAATATTTGAAGGTGCCCAATAAAATATTCTTGGCAAAAAAACCTGTATATTTGTTAGAAAAATATCCAAACACCAAGAAATATATAACCAAACCGTTCATAAGCCCCATTGATTTTTATAGTAACCTATTATTTTTTCCTACTATGGAAGTGGATGGGCTAATAATTGGTTTGGTTACAAACATTCCCCCAAAAATATCTTCCTTTGTGTTAATCAGATGAAAGAATGTATTTTATTTTCATTTTTGGGTGAAATATCCATTTAATGCTTGGGTGGTTTTATTTGTCACTTTCAGGCCCTTTGGAAGTCTGTTGGGACAACAATGAACACTGGACCCCTGGATGAAAACCACTGTGTTACCTACAGGATACTTTGTAAGGTGTTACTGCAAAACAAAGTTACTTTTTCAATTGTTTCCAGTCACTTGTAGCTGTAAATACTTTTCCTTGACCACTGCTATTCAGTATGACCACTAACAGTATGGGAAAGTTAAGTCAGTGTAACTACAGAGAGAAAGTGTTAATCGATTTTGACAAGTAAATTAGGTCTGTAGGCTGCATTTGTCTTATAAAAAAAGTTTTCATGCTTCTGCTATAAAATAACGACATGACCGGGAACTAGCTGTCTGTTTTTTACTGGAATCGGTGATAAATAACTTCATTCGACTGTCTGAATCGATCACTCGTCAAGAGTCTTCGCGCTGGAGCTCGTTGGAATGGATGAGCCTCATGTCTGCGTGCATTAGGATAAACGACCGCCTATAAAGATAGCGATTCCGCTACAGGGTAATAAATACATCCACAGATTGTCTCAAGAGCTCATCGTGTGTAATCCTCATTAAAACTCAGTTGCCGGGAACAGCAGCCGCAAACTGACGATTCTTCTCCAATAGCTGCCAATCTGCAAGCTCCCATCAGACTTTACAGGATGTGGGAGATGCAACCCTTTCACGTGCGCCACTATTTATATCTAAGCTCCTATTGAGAGCAGACCGATGGCAACTACTTTTAGTGCATCATGAAGCATTGACGAATTTTATAAAATATTTTTCTTTAAATGTTTCATCAAAATTTAGATGTCTGTTTTTGGACACTAGATGGCAGTGGACCTCCAAGAATTATTCATAATCGAGCGACAATACGCAGAAGAATTTTGTTATATATGTTTGGCCTTTGAACTCTCTTTTGGCCTTTGATCATTGTTATTCAGTTTAATGCATTTACTGAAAAATGTATTGGGCATTTTTGCTTTATTCATGAATACATTTATAAACAATAATTGAATGAAATTTCTATTCTTCTTAATTTTTTAATTGTTGAATCTTTTATTGATTGATTTAATTATTTAAAGATCTATGATCTCTTTGCGCAATGCAGACTTTTAAGATCTGTGCGTATAGACAAATTCTTTAAGCAAACATTTAACACTATAAACAGTCTCTGCATTACCAGATCAATAGTATTAATAATGATTAATCATCTATTATAAATAAAATATGATCAAAAAAGGCTAGATTAGATACTGATAATAATTTATTGCAGGGTTAGATGATGTCGCATGCTTTTGACACACAGATGGTGTATTGTAGTCAACAAATACAAATATTAGACTGCACACGCTGCGAAGGCATAAAATTCAACCTTGGCATTGCAACAGGCACTTCAATTACTAAATACCTACCTAAAAGAAGCGAGAACATATGAATGAATCAGATTTATTATACGGGATAGTGATGGAACTTTCTGACATGCTAGATCAGCACAATATCTTTCCCCACAGCGGAGTTAATGAGAGTTTTCCCCCCTTTCCCTCCACAATCAGCGCCTTGTGGCTTGGGTCTCGTTATACACAGAGATTTAGGCTATTCGATGCCTGTTTAACGTCCGCTAGCACGTCATATCCAGAGGGTTTTTATGCGATGCTTTACTTTTTCTGCTGCTTTAAAACCTGGATTATCATCGAGTTTCACGCACATGAGGAAATAAATGAAGTAACAAAGTTGCAGTAAAAAGTGCACGCAGATTTTAATTATTTCAGTGTCATTCGTTTGGCTCCAATTTTCCTTAACATTATAAATGAACAGACTTGTCAAGTCGGAGACTTTTAAAATCATTTGAGCTTGATGTGATGTTATTAACGTTGTTGTATTAAAGCCATTTTCAAACGCCTGTGATTTTACAGTAATCATACATTGTTGCTGTTGGACCTGGCGCCCCACCGCAGATGTGTAAATACCCCTTGTCAAGCAAAGCCTCAGTTTATGTTTTCTAAAAACTGAAAAAGTTGAAATTCGTATTTTGTGGCAAACAGACAGATAGCAAAGGCAAAGATTTAGAGTTTAGTATTGCATGCTCTGTGTTTGCATTTGCCTGCTTTACCCTCTCTCTGCCGTGAAGCTTGTGGTTACGAAATGTTTCCGCTTGTTTGAAGCGGAGAGGCTGGGCAGAGCGAGTCGTCGGCAGGGTCTCCGCGGATGTAAAGAACGCGCCCGTGTGCGCTCGGTCTCCCGTTACGCGCGCCTCCTCAGAGGGGCAGTACTTGCTGGGGCACCGCGGGTTTCTTTTTCTCGTGTTCTCTCACAGCTGCCTGCAGAAACAAGAAGCTTTACACATCCAGCAGACTTTGCAAAGTAAAATAATGTCGATTAATGATCCAGTATAATTATATTGATTAAAACTCAGAGGCGCAGAGGTTTTTACGATCGTAACTGAATGAATATAATTTTCACCTTTTTGATAGTACTCAGCATATTTGTTTCTTCTTTGAACCCCTTTACTTTTGGTATAAAAATGCATGATTAACAAAATTTGATAATTAAATTATTTTAGTATTTTTTTAAATTTCGATTTTTTTTAATTAGAATTCGATCTTAAATATGTTTGCTGGGTATTTACTTTGAAATCTTACAATGTGCAATTGCAGGTCTCTTTTGTAGTAAACCAGTATTATGTGTCCCATATTATTGTACACTTTATTATAATCACTCTCATGTTATAAAAATTATTTAGCTTATTCTTTCACTCCCTCTCATATATGCGGTGTGTTGATCTCAAGTCTGACGCGCGGCAGACAGGATGGAGCATTGATAAATATCCCTGTTGATCACTTGATTGATTACCTCGCGCAAAGGTCACGCGGGCGCGCGGTAATTTCCTTGTGCCCGCGGCTCCCATTTCACTTTCAGTCTGGCGCGAGAGCCCCTGACTTTACAAATTATGTTTTTTATCTTAACCCTTTCCTCCCCTCTTTGCCATCATACTGAATCTGGCCATCGACCTCTGTGCGCTTTCTATATAACGCTGGGAGAGGGCAGATATTTAATTACTGTAGGTTGGAGTTATTAGAAAGTAAACTGTGTCCTCTCTCTTTGATGGGCAAGACAAACTCATAATTTAGCCGCGTTTCCAAAAGGGTTCTGGCCTCAATTAATTTTCAATAATTACAGCCCACGGGGTCTTGACTGATCCTCACACCAGTGCGCCAGCTATACGCCATCTCTGGCCGACGAGGTCAGACTATCATAATAAAATATGCACCGTGTACAGCGAATGGATAAAACGGTGTCCATTTAGATTAATGGGAACGCGAGGTAAAAAAGTAGACCTGTAACTGTTGAAGCTTTAACTCAATGCTCAATCTCTCTATGTCGCTTTCCATCCATCTATACTATTTATCTGTTTCTTTCTTTTTGTTTGTTGCTATATTGAGATTCTTATTTTTATTCTGAAATGCTTCTTATTAATTGTTTCTTGTTGGGCAACAAATATCTATCTTTATTTAGGTTTTTTATATATATAAAATTAAGAGACGAAATATATTTTTTTTTTAAACCTTTTTGGACGAGTTACCAGATAATTACATTTCTTAAACAGTTGTCATAAATTTTTAAGCTGTCAATTTATTTGTTATAGCTAAATGAAACAAATTAATTTCATTTTTACTGTTCACTATAAGGATGCTAATTTCCTTGGAAAGCCATATTTTGCAGCAAGATTTATTTTTAGTTATTTATTGTTCTCTTTGAATATTTGTGTCCAATTGTGAAATTTTGTGGATGTAAGCAAGTGTTGTGTTGTATGGTCACTCGCATCTTATAAATTAGTTAAATTAGGGATTTGCGTCTGTTGTTTGCCTTGCACTGTTCATTTTTATGCAGAATTGTGTCAGATTAATTGGATTCGTTTTAGAAATACCTAATAATCAATAACCCAAGCGAGAGGAACGCGACCCTTTAAAAGGTTCATGGACAAGGTCAAAATGATGTCACGCGCTTCTAATTAATGGGCAATTAACTTAATGACCCATGAGTTTCCCAAATTCTCACCCATCTTTAAACGACTAACAAAAGCCAGATAGAAAATAAAATATTATATATTAATATTTTATATAAATAATAAAGTAATAAATCATAATATCTAATATGTTCATTATAACCTATATTACCAATAACGCAACTAATTTATTTAATTTAATGAGCATTGCTGGGCACCGACACAAATGCGTCCCAAAACCCATCAAAAAAAAGTCACTGTTGGTTTTACATGAACAAAAAACTAAGCTCATGAATAATTCTGCAGTGGGGCTACTTTTTTTTACAACATTAAACGTTATTAATCCAGAATATAGGCATCGGAAATAATTTATTTTCGTTTTGAGACTTTAAATGGAATGAAAATTTAGCCCGTGAGTGAATGTACCCTCTGTATGCCTGGTGTATGCACGCGCACATTCATGGAGAACTTCATAGATTAATAATTGTCAGTGCCGCAAGAAAAAAATTCAAACGGGCTGCCCTCGGTGCCGACTGCCCACGCACGGACTGAAGGAGGAGGGGAGAAGTGAAAGTTTTTCTCCCTTTTTTTTTTTACTAATTTCATAAAATCATAACGATAGTCAGATCTCAATTAAACAACATAAAACGTTTAATAAAAACGTTTTGCAATAGTCATTTACCCGAAGAGTGATTAATGCGTCTTCATTTGAAGCACAACGACCGGGCGCCTTGGACGCTCGAGACTGTTTCATTATAATTAATGTCTCCGGTTCCTCGTGGACCCGGAGGTCGCGAATGGCTCCGTCCCGCGCCCACTGATCTCTGAAGATCTGACACGAGAGGGATCTCGCAGCCTATTGCAATCTGACAAGATCCGTAATACTTGGGTGATGAATCGTTCCAAACTTTTTTGGCGATGCTGGCAGCTCGGGGGTGTGCGCATGTGCGAAGGTGTCTAAACTGACAATGCTGGAGAGATAGTGTGGATTGAGAATCACAGAGAAAAAGGACAGAGGAAAAAAGAAAAAGGAGGAAAGATTCGAGAAAAAATCCGACAAACCTACGCCAAAAGACGGGTATCATGAGGTCCAAAGGCAGGGCAAGGAAACTGGCCACTGGTAGGTGCAACATCTCCTTTTTAGCCCTTTTCAAACTGCCATCTTGTACATGTGTATGCTGCATATAACGTATAACGAGTTTTCGATTTTAAAACAGTTACAGATAGCACTCTGATCATTCGTGTCAGCGGACTGTTTTCGTACTTTTGAGTTTGTGAGAGTTAAAAAAGAGCTAAACGCGAACCGTAGCGCGCGGTCGGACATTGTAAACCGAGGCTGTGAAGTGACAAAAGTTGCGCGTGCCGCACAAACTTTACGCGCTGCATGTTGTAATCGCGTTTTGTATTCAAATACCGATCGCTATGATGCTATAAGTATGTATGCTAAAACAACGCTGTTAGTCAAAGGTTTTAAGGCTCCGGTCACATCAATTTACAGCCGCGTCTTTGATAAGACAGCTTCCCCATAATAGTCGACAACAGAAAGGCAAATGCGGAGGCACGCTTTTCAATGCAAACAGGTAGCTTACAGCTGATGTTACGGCTGGCATTTCAATGAATTTCACGTGTGCCATAGCTTAACTGGATTTGGGTAAATATGCTTTGAAGTATTTTTAATTGCGTGATGCATTAACATCGCACTTTTTTCTGTGTAATTGTTAAGGCTGGTTGTGCAACAAGTGATCAAATCCCGTTATGAATTTGTGTTCCGGTATGAACAGCCCGGAGAAATGTTTTTGTTTGTAATGGCACTTTAAACGGTGGACTGTAATCTTAGCTTTTGATTACGGGTTGCCTTTGGCGCTTGTTTGAGTTGACGTTCAATGCGTGTGTGTGTTTTGCCACGCCACGCCACAACACAAGCACAAACGCAGAAACTGAACATCAAGTGGGTAAGTGGGAAGTTGTTCCCCTCCGCACTGGAATTATTCGGAACGAATGTATTTCGCTCAGGTCTGTGAATAATTCTCCCCCCCCCCCCAGCGCAGCAGGCTGCTGACTTTCTGATTCGAGCAATTTTCCCTTCTGCTGTTTTCCAATAAACTCTCATTGTGGTCCACGCCACGGAAATCCATGCAAATATTCCACAAGATTTGAGTTAATTCTTCACTGTGTTAGTAAAGCTTAAAATCTTGTTTTAATTGCACAAAATATATCAGGCCCAGTTTAAAGAATGCATGTCTTTATTATTTTATATATGCATTAACAAAAATAAATTATTTTTAAAATTATATAAAAAAAATTCAAAAGAAAGTACATACTTTGTGTCTATTTGTTAGGAAATTAATAGACATTGGAAGCTAATTAATGGAGTTCGAAAGAAGTACAGTAAGGTAAGAAAAGAAGCAATGAAAACAAGTAAAGGATCGTTTTGCTCTTGAATTATTGTTTCCTTTCCTGTCGACAGCACCATGATGGGCTAGACACTGCGCGCCCCGTCTGGACAGAAACAGGGGTCGCGCGGGTCTTATCCGTTCAATAAACTGCTTCTCGAGCCCTATGCCCTGCCATTGTACAGTCAGAGATTTTTTTGCGCACACCAGCAACTTGTCAAACACGCGCTCACGTGCATACACTCTCTTCTATCCACGGGCTTACACACGCGCGTGCCCAGACCTATGCAGCTTTATTTCTTTATTGTTATTTTGCACCATGTGGGCTATTCATTATTTATAACATTTCCACATATAAATGCACGTTTTATGAGAACCATTTCACAACAAACTATTTTACTCAGATATTAAACTTTGATATTTACAGATCATTAGCATAATAGCTCCACTTTGTATGCGGCGTTTGAATTTTCCATTAGATTTTAATCTTTATGTGAATAACTTGCAGTGCTTAATGTTCTACATCAGTACTAACTACATAAACTGCGGAAATGTAGTCATGGATATTAAATAGTAATAGTAAAAAAAAGTTACTGGAATATGTCTTATGATTTGAACTGTTATTGTTGTAATAAATCATAGGAGGGAGTTAAATGTAGACTTTTTAAAGGAGGAAACATTTGTTTGCGGTCACTTTGTCCTAATATTCAGAGCAACAGGAATCTCCTACACCACATGGAGAAACAAATTTCACAGAAACACACCACTGCGTCAAAACAGACAGGTTGACAGATACACAAATAACAATGCATTTCTTATAACTAATTGGTTTGATTGTGGGCGCAAGCTTACAGATTTTAAACTTTATAGTCAAGGCCCTCGACATCGATTATTTACTATCTGACATGGGTACATTTAAAATTATTTACTCAAGATGTAAGATGATTTCTGCCTATTAGGTCAAAGGGAGAGAATGATTTGGCTGGCGAGAACCGCAACTTTCCCGCGAGACTCTGGCCACTCTGGCCTCACGCCAGTCCCTGCACTGTGTCAACACTTAATATTTAAATTCCCAGACTCTTCATAACGGGGTCTGTCTGCCGATAAAACGCGCACAGTTCAAGACTGAACAGCTACGGGCTTAATTTCCTTAAAAAAAAAATTAAAGCCCGCTCCTCGTGGCCTCTGCTCGGCGCGCAACACTCTAATCGCGCGCGCTCCAAGTGATGTGTGTGAGCTGGAAAGCTAATAAAAGTCAGTCGTTTAGTTAGGGTGTGTGCACGAGACGTGGATTTGGCCAGCAGTGCCGGACATTTCACCTACAGGTCCAACAGTCTTAAATTGTCTATAATGTTTCGCCCTACAGTGCCAACTCTCTTATATCCATGGGCATGATGTTGCAGGTTTACTGCGAATATGGTAAAATTACACCGTGTGGGCATAAATAATGACATTTAACTAACAGGGGTCAGACTATATTGTTGTAGCTTAATTGTATAAAGCACTGCGTTTTTGCAGCACAACGATTGAGCTTTTGATTCTCAGGGAACACACTGATAAAATAAATAACTTGATTGCACTATAAGTGCTTTGGATAAAATATCTGTCAAATGCATAAATGTAAATGTCTGTATTGTGAATGAATGAGTTCAGGACCTGATAAGAAGCTTACTTGCACAAGCAACTTAAACATTGATATCTGCCAGACATACTTATGGTTGTAAAAATTACGCATTTGTACATTTGTGATTTAATAATGTCTGTTCTTTAAGTCATACGTGAATAATGTAAGACAACTGACTGTAAAATAAGTTTTTATCCTTGCATATTTGTTTTGTGTTTACACTTTTTGTGCTTTATTTTTTTAGGACAACTATCATTTATTTTAAAATACAAGTAGCCTATTTGATATACATTCAGAAACTTTTTTATTTCTGTGCACTACTGCGCCTAAATATCCTTAAGCTGCACACGTTTAGCAAGTCTTTCGTTTGTGCGCTTGGATGTGCGTCTTCAACAGCATCGGTTTCACGCCACGTCTGTTGTTTTGACTTTGATGTGACTCGGTTCACCGTGAAAATGTCCAAACAACGGAGAAACACCCCGACTCAGCAAAAGGAAAAAAAGACGGAGCTCAACATTTAACAATGTGACATTCCGCGTGAGTGAAGCGCGTGAGAATAAGCTCCGCGCGCGAGCATATACTCTCCTCCTGTCAGCGCGCGACCGGGCACTCGTTGTATTCCGCATTGTGCAATGGGCCGTGCTGCTCCGTCCCGCGTCCGCTGCCCTCGCCTCATTATCGAGCCTATTCAAAACGGGTTAAACGGATCAGGTCGGTTTAAAAAACGAGAGCGAAACATATACAGTGAATCTGAGAGTTGGAGCTCAATTTGTAGACCATCGCAAAGGTCATGGGTTCGAGTCCCAGGAAACACACAAAATGTGTATGCACTTAAAGCGTTTGCCAAGTGCATAAACGTAAACAGAGTTGAACAAATGTGAATTGTGAACCACGTCTGGCCATAACCTATTTTCTTAGGCTCACTGCGAAGAAAAGACAGACAAAATATCTTTATATCTGTCTGCACTTTGAAAAAGTATAAATCTACTATATTCATGTCTCAATTTTTTACCTCTTGAGTAAATATTTACTTTTCCCCCCACCCCTGGCATGATGTACTACAAAGTTTTTAGTTGAGTTCCTGGGATTGTGAAGTTTTCCCGTGGGGACTCGATGTAGAAATTCCTGTGCGTCTCTCTTGGACTGTTTGCATCTCCATGAGTTGGTGCGCTTAGCTCATTTCTAAAACGCTTATTTTTTGTTTAAGACACCCGGCCGGGGTGACAGATGAGTTAATTATGGGTAAAACAGTGGGCTGTGATAGGGTCAGTCTGAAACAAGGGTGGCGTTCCCAGGCATTGAGTGTGTGCATCTGCGTTTGTGAGAGTGTAAGATTGAGAGAGTTGCGAGCCACTGTGGGTTTTGATCATGATTGATCGCGTGTTCTCAAAGGATTGATTGATTAGCCAGAAGCCGCCGGGTTTAGCCGAAAGGTCTGCGTATGTCCTGGGAAATTAACTTCTTATCTGGTTGTGTGAGATTTCATCTGGCAGAAAAGAGAAAGGGATGAAATTATGAAAGAGATTCATATGATGATGATGATGTTTTAAATTGTGCGTGAGAGCGTCAGGTAGAAGGCGACGAGAAACACGAGTTTCTGTGATTATTTGTATATGTGAGAGAGGAAGGAGTGGGACGTAAATGACAATAACACAGTTACCCTCATCCATCAACACCCCTATAATACCACAGCTCTCTCTCTCCCTGCTTCTCTCTCTCTCTCTTAATAATGACTCAACGAGTGTCTGCGACTACTGAGAGTGAATTGAAACAGCCAGGTCAACAGTTTATTTGTCTTCTGCTCTGATTGGTCAGGGGTCAGGGCATAAGGATGTTTATTTGGAGATTTGATTGGTGTGACTGATGGTTATGTCGTTTTCGTCCAGAGGGAATTATGGGGGTTGTTGTTCTGTGGGTCCAGTCACGTTTATCCCCAAGCGACAGGTTTTGAATCAGTTTACCCAGCCTCGGGCCTGACTGAAGTCAGACTGAATCAAACAGAACGCAGACTTAGTAATAAGTCAGTGTCAAGCCAACACCCCCGAAACCATCAGATGTCACTGTTTGACTGGTCTTGACTCATCTTAACTAGAAGAGGAATCACGATTCACACCGTTTCAGGCTCAAGGAGGGTTTTTAGTAACTAAAATGATTTATTTAAAAAAAAAAAAAATCTTAAGTTGGGGATTAGGCCACCGTAGACGTTTATGCCTCATTGCTTGGGCGACCTCTGCGTGTCTGCCTATAACCATTACTGTGAGCTTGCTTAGGAGTTGTTAATATGTTGCTTTGTGGTTGCTAGGGCGTTCTAGGTTTTTATATGGTTATTTACTACCTCAAGCTATCTATGCTTCAAGGAAATCCTTAAACTTTCAGAGACTTACAGTGCAGCGCGCCCTCTTTGCTTTTTTGTTTATGAGTTTACCTTGCAGAACAAACTAGAGGTCACTGTAAAGTTTATTTCCCTCGATTTCTATGTAGATTCAGTGAAGATACGTCTGAACGAGTCTGACTTGTAATGTGGAAGAAGCAGGTAAATCATAATCAGATTCTGTTTGTGGTGCCTGGCGGCCCTCAAGGGTGTGTCCTTCACGAGTCTGGGTTAAATGTTTGTACAGAATTAATATGGGTTTGTGTGTATAGGTGTGTGAAAGAGAGTCCGAATGAGAGCAAGGGTCGGACGTGCAGCCTGGGTGCCGGTTGGACATAATGGGTATAGTGTGTGCGCGCTTGCGAGGCCTGGGAACCTTTCGGTTGTGTTTACCGCAGGGAAACCAGTACCAGCGCAGAACAATGAGTAAAACTCTCCCTGCCCTCACTCCTAAGGTCAAACTGTCTCTGATTAAGATATGAGCACATACACAGGCACACACGAACACACACAAAGGCTCACCAGTTTGCTGTCGACAGTCTGCCCAGGGCGTGTGCCAAGGTTGAGGTCATTATCTACATGCAGTCCCAAAACCGAGCATATTTTTGTTCGGTGAATATGCGTGTGTGTAAATCAAACTTTTATTAACGGGTGTGCATGCTGTTGACTTTATTTGTCTGCTTGTTGGTTGAGCGGGTACCACCCTTCAGCTATTGTCTGTGTGAATGCAAGTGTGTGTGTGTGTTTAGATGGAATCAGTATTCCTGAGAGTTACCTGCATTGTGTTTAGATGTATGTAAGCGTGTGGGAGATCTGGGGTGGTATTGTGTATGATTGTCTCGCAATCTGGATCGTGTACCCACTTTCTCTATTTGTCAAGTGTTTCGTGATTGGGTTTGCGATCTATGGCATGTTTTATACTGTAGGTAAAATCCTCTGGAAATAGGGAGGGAACAATGTACGTGCAGCTAATGACACAGGACAGCAGTAGTACAGCAGGTACTAAGATTCATGCAGGTTAGCAACAAAAAAAGTTTGTGACGTTTAAAAAAAACAATTAAGAGTTTGATTCCAAAATGAGATGAGTTCCTTTTTTATTGATTGTGCATTTCAATTAATATCAATCAAACTGCAGTTGGTTTGTATTGATTTAAGCCCTCATAACTAAAAAATACAGCTCCTGTAAGTAGCACAATAAAACACAATACAGGGCTCAGCATTTAGGACTGCCCAGTGGCCCGGTTCAAGCGTGAGAGACGTTCAGGCCAGTAAAAAGTGTTGTCACTTGCCCAATTGGGTAAGCAGACATTTACTTGGGTAAAACACAACGAAAGAAACAATGCAATATTTTGCACAGTTTGCTGTCAGTTTACAGGTAAAGCAGAAAAGTTGGGAACCTTTTATCTTGAAACATGTCTGTTGTATAT